>NC_052342.1:25321344-25432991 GCF_016432855.1 Salvelinus namaycush | reverse complement strand
ACCCCTCTCTCTCTACACCTGATCCTCTCCTATAACCCCTGCCTGTCCACCCCTCTCTCCTCTAACCCCTGATCCTCTCCTATAACCCTGCCCTGTCCAACCCTCTCTCCTCTAACACCCTGATCCTCTCCTATAACCCCTGCCTGTCCAACCCCTCTCTCTCTAACCCCTAATCCTCTCCTATACCCCCTGCCTGTCCAACCCCTCTCTCTCTAACACCTGATCCTCTCCTATAACCCCTGCCCTGTCCAACCCCTCTCTCCTAACACCTGATCCTCTCCTATAACCCCTGCCTTGTCCACCCTCTCTCTCTCTAACCCTGATCCTCTCCTATAACCCCTGCCCTGTCCAACCCCTCTCTACCCCTGATCCTCTCCTATAACCCCTGCCTTGTCCGACCCCTCTCTCTCTAACACCTGATCCTCTCCTAAACCCCTGCCTCTGCCAACCCCTCTCTCTCTAACCCCTGATCCTCTCCTATAACCCCTGCCCTGTCCACCCCTCTCTCTCTACACCTGATCCTCTCCTATACCCCTGCCTGTCCAACCCTCTCTCTCTAACACTCGACCTCTCCTATAACCCCTGCCTGTCCAACCCCTCTCTCTCTAACCCCTGACCTCTCTCTCTAACCCCTGCCTTGTCCAACCCCTCTCTTCTCTAACCCTGCCCTGTCCAACCCTCTCTCCTCTAACACCTGATCCTCTCCTATAACCCCTGCCTTGTCCACCCCTTCTCTCTAACCTGATCCTCTCTCTCTAACCCCTGCCTTGTCCAACCCCTCTCTCTCTAACCCTGCCCTGTCCAACCCCTCTCTCTCTAACCCCTGATCCTCTCCTATAACCCCTGCCCTGTCCAACCCCTCTCTCTCACCCCTGATCCTCTCCTATAACCCCTGCCTTGTCCAACCCCTCTCTCTCTAACACCTGATCCTCTCCTATAACCCCTGCCCTGCAACCCCTCTCTCTCTAACCCCTGCCTTGTCCGACCCCTCTCTCTCTCTAACACCTGATCCTCTCCTATAACCCCTGCCTTGTCCAACCCCTCTCTCTCTAACACCTGATCCTCTCCTATAACCCCTGCCCTGCAACCCCTCTCTCTCTAACCCCTGCCTTGTCCAACCCCTCTCTCTCTAACCTAATCCTCTCCTATAACCCCTGCCTTGTCCAACCCCTATCTCTCTAACCCCTGCCCTGTCCAACCCCTCTCTCTCTAACCCCTGATCCTCTCCTATAACCCCTGCCCTGTCCAACCCTTCTCTCTAACCCCTGATCCTCTCCTATAACCCCTGCCTTGTCCGACCCCTCTCTCTCTCTAACCCCTGATCCTCTCCTATAACCCCTGCCCTGTCCAACCCCTCTCTCTCTAACCCCTGATCCTCTCCTATAACCCCTGCCCTGTCCAACCCCTCTCTCTCTAACACCTGATCCTCTCCTATAACCCCTGCCCTGTCCAACCCCTCTCTCTCTAACACCTGATCCTCTCCTATAACCCCTGCCCTGTCCAACCCCTCTCTCTAACACCTGATCCTCTCCTATAACCCCTGCCTTGTCCGACCCTTCTCTCTCTCTAACCCCTAATCCTCTCCTATAACCCCTGCCCTGTCCAACCCCTCTCTCTAACCCCTGATCCTCTCCTATAACCCCTGCCTTGTCCGACCCCTCTCTCTCTCTAACACCTGATCCTCTCCTATAACCCCTGCCTCGTCCAACCCCTCTCTCTCTAACCCCTGATCCTCTCCTATAACCCCTGCCCTGGCCGACCCCTCTTTCTCTCTAACACCTGATCCTCTCCTAAAACCCCTGCCCTGTCCAACCCCTCTCTCTCTAAGACCTGATCCTCTCCTATAACCCCTGCTCTGTCCAACCCCTCTCTCTCTCTAACCCCTGATCCTCTCCTATAACCCCTGCCCTGTCCAACCCCTCTCTCTCTAACCCCTGATCCTCTCTCTCTAACCCCTGCCTTGTCCAACCCCTCTCTCTCTAACCCCTGCCCTGTCCAACCCCTCTCTCTCTAACACCTGATCCTCTCCTATAACCCCTGCCTTGTCCAACCCTTTCTCTCTAACCCCTGAATCCTCTCTCTCTAACCCCTGCCTTGTCAACCCCTCTCTCTCTAACCCCTGCCCTGTCCACACCTCTCTTCTCTAACCCCTGATCCTCTCCTATAACCCCTGCCCTTGTCCAACCCCTCTCTCTCTAACCCCTGATCCTCTCCTATAACCCTCTAATCTGATGGACCTATGGAACATGGAGAATGTGTTCTTGAGCTGAGCGGGGGAAAAAACGAACCGCTTCATCATGTGGCGGAGAACGTTGTTAACCAGGGCCTGGAACACAGCAGGAGCGTTGGTCCGACCGAATGGCATAACCAGGTATTTGTAGTGTCCGCTAGTAGTGTTGAAGGCTGTCGTCACTCGTCCCCTTCCCATATCCGCACCAGATGGTAGGCGTTCTGCAAGTCCAACTTAGAGAAAATGGTGATGAATGAAGGCCCCCTGGAGCGTCTCGAACGCCGAAGGGATGAGTGGTAGAGGGTAGCTGTTCTTAACCGTGATGTCATTGAGGCCCCGGTAGTCGATGCACGGGCACAGGGTTTTGTCCCTCTTCTCCACAAAGAAGAACCCTGCGCCGGCGGGGGAGGCAGAAGGACGGATACATCCTGCAGCCAGGGAGTCCTCTGTACATCTCCATAGCCTTGGTCTCCGGACCCAACAATGAATACAGCTGTCCCCGGGGTGGTGTAGTGCCCAGGAGAAGGTCGATCCCACAGTCATAGGGTCGATGTGGAGGAAGCGAAGTGACCCAGGCCTTGCTGAAAACCTCCATGAGATCCTGGAACTCCGCGGGAACGGCGGAGAGGTCCGAGACTTCTTACAAGCCCACAGGAAGACGTCCCGGGGCAGGTTGCGCCGACTTCAGGCAATGGGCGTGGCAGAACGGGCTCCAGCCCACAATAGCACCAGCAGTCCAGTTGATAAGGGGATTGAAATCCCCAATACCACGGGAACCTGAGGAGACTTAATGAGCATGAACTACATAGACTCACTGTGGTTCCCTGACACTCGCAGGTTGATAGGAGTAGCATTGTGCCTATAGAGCACCCATCCAGTGCTCTAACGTCCATAGGAATGGAGAGGGGCTGAGTGGGGATGCCCAGATCTGACACCAGGGTGGCGTCCATGAAAATCTCATCGGCCCCACAGTCAATGAGAACCCAGAGAGATTTTGACTGGTCGCCCCACAGCAGGATGGCATGGAGAGGGGTGCGAGTAAGGGGAGGAGGAAAATCCGTAGGCAGCTCCAAGGCTGCGAGTTCGTCTTTAACCTCCTCTGATAATCCATGAAGGAACGCGTCAAACAGGGCTTCGGGTTCCAGGCACTCTCAGCTGCCAAAGTGCAAAAATCCACCGCGTAGTCTGCCATACTACGGGAGTCCTGACATAGTTGGAGCAGCTTACGAACTGCCTCTCTCCCGGACAACGGAGAATCAAACACTTTACGTACCCCCGCCACAAATTCCTCCAGACTGAGGCAAACGGTGGATTGTTGCTTCCACACCGCCGTAGCCCAGGCGAGAGCCCTCCCAGACATCAGCATTATCAAGTACGTTATCCTCAAGCGATCCAAGGGAAATGAAGAGGGCTGCAGCTCAAAGATGAGAGAACACTGGGAGCGAAACACCTGGCAGGATCCTGGATCTCCATCATAGCGCTCCAGAGGAGGTAAGCGGGGTTCTCGGGAATCCGGGGTAGATTGGGGAGAGGCGCCACTAGAAGCGGGGCAACTGACAGTCTGGGAGGTTACTGTAGTGGCGGGCAATCCGCAGAATTGCTCCAGCAATGTATGGAAGGCACGGTCATGGCGTTCCGCCAAGGTCTGGAATCCTTCCCTCATCTCTCTCTCTCTCTCTCCATCTCCCTTTCTCTCTCTGTCTCTCTCTCTCTATCCCTCATCTCTCTCTCTCTCTCTCTCTATCCCTACATCTCTTCATCCCTCCATCTCTCTCTCTGTCTCTCTCTGGGATAATGTATTTTTTTATTCCTGGCACTGCTGAGTACTGGAGTGCTATTGAAGTGTGTTAGATCATCACACACACACACACACACACACACACACACACACACACACACACACACACACACACACACACACACACACACACACACACACACACACACACACACAGACTGAGTGTTAGATCATCAGCCATTGGATGAGCTGCTTGATGTTGGGCCAAGTGGTTGACATGTTACAAACCTCAGAAAGAGGTAGCAACACACACAGAGAGAGATACACTACATGACCAAAAGTATGTGGACACCTCCTGAGTACATACATGGTCAAAAGTATGTGGACACCTGCTGAGTACACTACATGACCAAAAGTATGTTGACACCTGCTCGTCCAACATCTTATTCCACAATCATGAACATTAATATGGAGTTGGTCCCCCCTTTGCTGCTATAACAGCCTCCACTCTTCTGGGAAGGCTTTCCACTAGATGTTGGAACATTGCTGCGGGAAAATGCTTCCATTCAGCCACAAGCATTAGTGAAGTTGGGCACTGATGTTGATTGATTAGGCCTGGCTCGCAGTCGGTGTTCCAATTCATCCCAAAGGTGTTTGATGGGGTTGAGGTCAGGGATCTGTGCAAGCCAGTGAAGTTCTTCCACATCGATCTCGACAAACCATTTCTGTATGGACCTCGCTTTGTGCATACTAAAAAAGGAAAGGACCTTCCCCAAACTGTTGCCACAAAGTTGGAAGCACAGAATCGTCTAGAATGTCATTGTATGCTGTAGCGTTAAGATGTCCCTTCACTGGAACTAAGAGGCCTAGCCCGAACCATTATTCCTTATCCACCAAACTTTACAGTTGGCACTATGCATTGGGGCAGGTAACATTCTCTTGGCATCTGCCAAACCCAGATTTGGCCATCAGACTGCCAGATGGTGAAGAGCGATTCATCACATCAGAAATACTGGACATTTACATCTCTTATTATGGTGCTGATTTGACACAATTACAGTCATGGTTTTGAATTGGACTCCCATTTTTATGGTCTCGGCCTTCACTCAGTCTCAAACCACCTTGTCCCCTCCCGGTCCTGGTCTTGACTCGGTCCCCTTGTCTCGGTCCCCTTGTCTCGGTCCCCTTGACTCGGTCCCCTTGTCCCCCTCCCGCTCTTGGTCTTGTCTCAGTCCCCTTGACTCGGTCCCCTTGTCTCGGTCCCCTTGTCCCCCTCCCGCTCTTGGTCTTGACTCGGTCCCCTTGTCTCGGTCCGCTTGTCCCACTCCCGGTAGCGTTAAGATGTCCCTTCATTGAATTTAAGGGGCCTAGCCCAAACCATGAAAAACAGCCAGCCCATTATTCCTCCTCCACCCAACTTTACAGTTGGCACGATGCATTGGGGAAGGTAGCGTTCTCCTGGCATCCGCCAAACCCAGATTAATCTGTCAGACTGCCAGATGGTGAAGCATGATTCATCACTCCAGAGAACGTGATTCCACTGCTCCAGAGTCCAATGGCGGCGAGCTTTACACCACTCCAGCTGATGCTTGGCATTACGCTTGGTGATCTTAGGCTTGTGTGCGGCTGCTTGGCCATGGAAACCCATTTCATGAAGCTCCCGACAAACAGTTATTTTCCTGAAAGTTGCTTCCAGAGGCAGTTTGGAACTCGGTAGTGAGTGTTGCAACAATTCTTACGTACTTCAGCACTTGGCGGTTCCGTTCTGTGAGCTTGTGTGGCCTACCACTTCGCGGCTGAGCCATTGTTCACAATAACAATAACATCACTTACAGTTGACCGGGGAAGCTCTAGCAGGGCAGAAATTTAAAGAACTAACATGTTGGAAAGGTGGCATCCTAAGACGGTGCCACGTTGAAAGTCACTGAGTTCTTCAGTAAAGCCGTTTTACTGCCAATGTTTGTCTATGGAGATTGCATGGCTGTGTGCTCGATTTTATACACCTGTCAGCAACGGGTGTGGCTGTAATAGCCGGAACCACTAATTTGAAGGGGTGTCCACATACTTTTGTGTGTGTCTTTAAAGAAACGTCCCTTTCTTTCAAAGATCATTTGTAAAAATCCAAATAACTTCACAGATCTTCATTGTAAAGGGTTGTTCATTGTAAATACTGTTTCCCATGCTTGTTCAATGAACCATAAACAATTAATGAACATGCACCTGTGGAACGGTCGTTAAGACACTAATAGCTTACAGATGGTTACAGACGGTAGGCAATTAAGGTCACAGTTATGAAAACTTAGGACATTAAAAAGGCCTTTCTACTGACTCTGAAAAACACCAAAAGAAAGATGCCCAGGGTCCCTGCTCATCTGAGTGAACGTGCCTTAGGCATGATGCAAGGAGGCATGAGGACTGCAGATGTGGCCAGGGCAATAAATTGCAATGTCCGTACTGTGAGACGCCTAAGACAGCGCTACAGGGAGACAGCTGATCGTCCTTGCAGTGGCAGACCACGTGTAACACCTGCACAGGATTGGTACATCCGAACACCACACCTGTGGGACAGGTACAGGATGGCAACAACAACTGCATGAGTTACACCAGGAACGCACAATCCCTCCATCAGTGCTCAGACTGTCCGCAATAGGCTGAGAGGGGCTGGACTGAAGGCTTGTAGACCTGTTGTAAGGCAGGTCCTCACCAGACATCACCTGCAACAACGTTACCTATGGGCACAAACCCACCGTCGCTGGACCAGACAGGACTGGCAAAAAGTGCTCTTCACTGACGAGTCGCGGTTTTGTCTCACCCAGGGGTGATGGTCGGATTCGCATTTATCGTCGAAGGAATGAGCGTTACACCGAGGCCTGTACTCTGGAGCAGGATCGATTTGGAGGTGGAGGGTCCGTCATGGTCTGGGGCGGTGTGTCACAGCATCATCGGACTGAGCTTGTTGTCATTGCAGGCAATCTCAACGCTGTGCGTTACAGGGAAGACATCCTCCTCCCTCATGTGGTACCCTTCCTGCACGCCCATCGTGACATGACCCTCCAGCATGACAATGCCACCTGCCATACTGCTCGTTCTGTGAGTGATTTCCTGCAAGACAGGAATGTTAGTGTTCTGCCATGGCCAGCGAAGAGCCCGGATCTCAATCCCATTGAGCACGTCTGGGACCTGTTGGATCGGAGGGTGAGGGCTAGAGCTATTCCCCCAGAAATGTCAGCAAACTTGCAGGTGCCTTGGTGGAAGAGTGGGGTAACATCTCACAGCAAGAACTAGCAGATCTGGTGCAGTCCATGAGGAGGAGATGCACTGCAGTACTTAATGCACCTGGTGGCCACACCAGATACTGACTGTTACTTTTGATTTTTACCCCCCCTTTGTTCAGGGACACATTATTCCATTTCTGTTAGTCACATGTCTGTGGAAATTGTTCAGTTTATGTCTCAGTTGTTGATACTTGTTAGGTTCATACAAATATTTAGACATGTTAAGTTTGCTGAAAATAAACTCAGTTGACAGTGAGAGGACGTTTCTTTTTTTGCTGAGTTTATTTGGTAAAAGACCAAGTCCATATTATGGCAATAACAGCTCAAATAAGCAAAGAGAAACAACAGTTCATCATTACTTTAAGACATGAAGGTCAGTCAATCTGGAACATTTCAAGAACTTTCAAAGTTTCTTCAAGTGCAGTCGCAAAAACCATCAAGTGCTATGATGAAACTGGCTCTCATGAGGACCACCACAGGAAAGGAAGAGTTACCTCTGCTGCAGAGGATAAGTTCATTAGAGTTACCAGCCTCAGAAATTGCAGCCCAAATAAATGCTTCAGAGTTCAAGTAACAGACACATCTCAACATCAACTGTTCAGAGGAGACTGCGTGAATCAGGTCTTCATGGTCGAATTGCTGCAAAGAAACCACCACTAAAGGACACAAATAAGAAGAAGAGACTTGCTTGGGCCAAGAAAAATGAGCAATGTACATTAGACCGGTGGAAATCTGTCCTTTGGTCTGATGAGTCCAAATTTTTGATTTTTGGTTCCAACCGCAGTGTCTTTGTGAGATGCAGAGTAGGTGAACGGATGATCTCTGCATGTGTGGTTCCCACCATGAAGCATGGAGGAGGAGGTGTGGGGGTGCTTTGCTGATGACAATGTCAGTGATTTATTTAGAATTCAAGGCACACTTAACCAGCATGGTTACCACAGCATTCTGCAGCGATACGCCATCCCATCTGGTTTGCACTTAGTGGGAGTATCATTTGTTTTTCAACAGGACAATGACCCAACACACCTCCAGGCTGTGTAAGGGCTATTTTACCAAGAAGGAGAGTGATGAAGTGCTGCATCAGATGACCTGGCCTACACAATCCCCAAACCTCAACCAAATTGAGATGGTTTGGGATGAGTTGGACCGCAGAGTAAGACTGAAATATCACATTTACATAAGTATTCTGACCTTTTACACAGTACTTTGTTGAAGCACATTTGGCAGTGATTACAGCCTCAAGTCTTTTGTGGTATGATGCTACAAGCTTGGCACACCTGTATTTGGGGAGTTTCTCCCATTGTTCTCTGCAGATCCTCTCAAGCTCTGTCAGGTTGGATGGGGAGCGTTGCTGCACAGCTATTTTCAGGTCTCTCTAGAGATGTTCGATCGGGTTCAAGTCCGGGCTCTGGCTGGGCCACTCAAGGACATTGAGACTTGTCCCAAAGCCACTCCTGCATTGTCTTGGCTGAGTGCTTAGGGTCATTGTCCTGTTGGAAGGTGAACCTTTGCCCCAGTCTGAGGTCCTGAGTGCTCTGGAGGAGGTTTTCATCAAGAATCTCTCTGTACTTTGCTCCATTCATCTTTGCCTTGATCCTGACTAGTCTCCCAGTCCCTGCTGCTGAAAGACATCCCCACAGCATGATGCTGCCACCACCATGCTTCACCGTAGGAATGCTGCCAGGTTTCCTCCAGACTTGGCATGCAGGCCATAGAGTTCAATCTTGGTTTCATCAGACCAGAGCATCTTGTTTCCCATGGTCTGTTGCTATGGTTACCCCCAGACACAGTAGATGGAGGTGGTGGGGGATGGAAGGTTAGAGGTCAAAGTCTGAAGGAGGGGTTATATTACAGGGGACACTTCAGGAGGGAGGCTGTTAGAGCATCTTGTTTCTCATGGTTTGAGAGTCTTTAGGTTTCTTTTGGCAAAGTCCAAGCGGGCTGTTATGTGCCTTTTACTGAGGAGTGGTTTCCGTCTGGCCATTCTACGATAAAGGCCTGATTGGTGGAGTGCTGCAGAGATGGTTGTCCATCTGGTAGATTCTCCCAACTCCACAGAGGAACTTTGGAGCTCTGTCAGAGCCGGGCGGCCAGCTCTAGGAAGAGTTTTGGTGGTCCCAAACTTCTTCCATTTAAGAATGATAAAGGCTACTGTGTTCTTGGGGACCTTCAATTCTGCAGAAATGTTTTGGTACCCTTCCCCAGATCTGTGCCTCGACACAACCCTGGTTTTGCTCTGACATGTCAACTGTGGGACCTTTATATAGACAGGTGTGTGCCTTTCCAAATCATGTCCAATCAATTGAATTTACCACAGGTGGACTCCAATCAAGTTGTAGAAACATCTCAAGGATGATCAATGGAAACAGGATGCACCTGAGCTCAATTTTGTAAATAAAGTATTTCTGTTTTTATTTTTAATACAATTCTAAAAACCTGTTTTCGCTGGCCATATGTGGTATTGTGTGTAGATTGCTGAGGAAAAATATATTTCATCCATTTTAAAATAAAGCTGTAACGTAACAAAATGTGGAAAAAGGGGGCTGAATACTTTCCGAATGCACTGTATATATACACACACATATACACACACACACACACACACACCATCCTCTTCTCTGTGCCAAAATATAATTTTACGAAGTTAGCTATGTGGGTTTATGGTCAGTTAAACTCTATGCTCTGTTCAGTAGTGTTTTTCTGAGTGAATACTTCACTGTGTATGAACAGTATGTTTTATACATCATTACCATGTTTGATGCATAGCCTAAATTACTCTGTCCACACACACACAGAAAATCTCTCTCTCTCTCTCTCTCTCTCTCTCCATTGTAATTTCTCTGCATATGCTGTTGTTTATCCAGATCAACGTTCCTCTCTATCTCTCTCCATCCCTCTCTCTCGCTTTTGTTACCGCTATCGTTACCATAACAACCACGACCTTTTGATTTTAGTGCTTCTCGGGGGGGTGGGGGTTAATACTGAAGAGGAGAGAGGGGTTAGTGGGGGGTGCTTAGGGTATGTGGAGGGATAAAAACAGAGGGATGGAGAGAGAGAAGGGCTATTAAGTGGCGGGGGAATCGAGAGATACGAGGTGTGTGTGTGGATGCGTGCGTGCGGCTGCATCACGTCGTGATGAGTAGTCTTCTGTTTCTATTGGTTGACTATCGTTGGAATTTACCTGGATACTTGTTTAAGCCTTTTATAGCATCTCCCACACATAGTTGCCGTCTAATTCCCACGGGGCTATAGACTACAGTAGATGAACAGGTGAGATAACGTTGCCTATAAACGTGTCAACCACTAATGCCCTAAAAGCAACACATCGTCCATGTTAGTCATGTTTGCTGTCAAGGCCCCTGACATGTGAATAAATGTCTGTCTACAAATAAATCAATGTGTATATTCTGGAGATAAAAAAAAAAAAATCCAAAAGTTAATAATTGACTCCTTCAATCCAGGCTACCAGTTTCGGTCGACAGTGGTGTTCGTCCCAAATTGCACACTATTCCCTATATAGTGCACTACTTTTGACAAGGGCCTAAGGTTAGGGTGCAGCAGACAATCTGTCAGGTGAGCGTCTGACCAACGGTTTATAACGGTCGTTGTAAAGAGCCAATGAGAGACCTGGCCAATGAGTGAACTCTGCTCTGTGATAGGACAGGAGACAGGAATCTGCCCCAGAGAATGAAGTTTAGTTGCCCACCTAACTAGCTAATAGATGTAGGATGAACTACTCTTGGCAATATCCCCAATCCTACAATAGAACAGCTTCCCAGAGTGCACTTCAGTTTTTGGCATGTCGTTAGTTCATCCTATAGACCTTTCACTCACCTATAGGATGGACTGCTACATAATGGATAGAAGCGAAAAAGTGAGGGAGAGAGACAGAGATGGGGGGGTCATGCCAACCTCGCGAGCCCGCCCTCGCACACCTCTCAACGCCTACCCGGACACCGCGATAGGACAGCGCGCGAGGATGGCACAGAGATATGTTCGGAAACGAGAGAGAGAGAGAGAGAGAGAGAGGGAGGGAGAGAGAGAGATTGAGGGCTATAGGCAACGAAGAGCAGCAATAACAGGAAACACCGCGCGCAGGGCTTTCCTACGGAGTCGATGCTCGCGCTGACCAGAGCAGACCGATAAAACGGGAAGAGGAACGTCTCACAACTCTAAACAGAACCAACCGGTTCTAACAGTCTCGCGGAGAGAGAGAAAACAGTCTGTTTCCGTGCAGGGAGTTATCCAGTCGAGTGAGTTGTCAAAAGTAAATGATATGTTTGGTTTGTCACACTGTCCGTATGTCCGTTGCTGTGACTGCACTACCAATGTGTGTGTGTGTGTCCGTCCGTGTGTCCGTCCGTCCATGTTTATGTAGCCTAACCTATTATCAACTGCGACATACGTGCACAGACAATTAATGGGTGCCCGCAGCCCGTCGCTCCACAACTGTGCAAAAACGGGTCGGATTAACGTTATTTCCACGTCAGTTCAACTCAAAATATCTATGTGATGAAGTTAAATCAACATGGAAAACTGATTTGGATTTGTAAAAAGTCATCAACATTAGGGCATTTCGTATTTTTTTTCACTAAACTTTTAAACCGAAATCCAATGACATGATGACATTTGTTAAATTCACGTTAGTTTACAACTCAACAAATATAAATCAAACTAAACGTTGAACTGATGTGTGTGCCCAGTCGGTCATGCGTCAGTCAGGACAGAGGGGAACTGGAGTTCGGTTCTCTCACGGTGGACAGATGTTCCAAGCCGCGGCGCGGAAGCCTCAAAGACAGCGAGACCTTTTAATCTAACAACAACGATTAGGTCTACTTTTATAGTCATTTTATAACAAACTGAATTGTAAAAAAAAAAATTAAAAAAATAATCTCTCTCTCATTAGGCTACATCTCTCCACATTATTTGGGTTGTTGTCAGTTTAGTCTGTCATTTGGTCTTTTTCGGTAATATCCTGCATTCCTAATCCCGTATTTCATAGATGGATAATCTAAAGGTTATAGATTCGAATGTATCTAGATAATTCCAACCGTTAAGCGCATTGCATAGACTGCCTGGCGGGATAGCTGGACACCACCATCTGCGCTGTATTAACAGAGATGGACTTTGAATAATTGATATTGATCTATTTTTAGGTTGTTGGATTATATAGTTCATGTTGCAACGGAATTATAATAACCCGCTACCACGGTGACCATGGTGACTGATGTGGCCTATTCTCTGTAGGGTTAAAAAGCCACACATTTAGTTGAATTAATTTATGGATTATAGCTAGACACAAATCCTTTTTTTTAAATGACACTTTTTTTTGTCTGTCTGTCCCTCTGTCCAGTATGTTAGCCTATATATATATGAAGTACTGTGAAGTACCTCTGTGTGTGTGAAGTGTCGCTCAGTGTGTGTGTGTGTGTGTGTGTGTGTGTGTGTGTGTGTGTGTGTGTGTGTGTGTGTGTGTGTGTGTGTGTGTGTGTGTGTGTGTGTGTGTGTGTGAAGTATCTCTGTTATCACTGTCAAGTAGGACTACTGCTTTCACACTGCTACCTGTTTCTCTGTGTGTGTGTGTGTGTGTGTGGGGGGGGGGGTGAGCAGGAGAGAGGGTACACAATCTGAATAAACAGAGTTTACAGCTGTCTATGAGCTGATAACATAACAGTGAGGAAAGGGGGAGGAAGAGAGGAGGCTACAGACAGAGAGAGATCTGCCATATTCCACTAAAGTGAGTTTATGGGTTTAGTGGGTATTTCAGTTTATAGGTTTAGTGAGTATTTCAGTTTATGGGTTTAGTGGGTATGTCTCTGGAACGTTCAGTTTATGGGTTTAGTGGGTATTTCAGTTTATGGGTTTAGTGAGTATTTCAGTTTATGGGTTTAGTGGGTATTTCAGTTTATGGGTTTAGTGAGTATTTCAGTTTATGGGTTTAGTGGGTATTTCAGTTTATGGGTTTAGTGAGTATTTCAGTGTATGTGTTTAGTGTGTATTTCAGTTTATGGGTTTAGTGGGTATTTCAGTTTATGGGTTTAGTGAGTATTTCAGTTTATGGGTTTATTGGGTATTTCTCTGGAACGTTCAGTTTATGGGTTTAGTGAGTATTTCAGTTTATGGGTTTAGTGAGTATTTCAGTTTATGGGTTTAGTGAGTATTTCAGTTTATGGGTTTAGTGAGTATTTCAGTTTATGTGTTTAGTGTGTATTTCAGTTTATGGGTTTAGTGAGTATTTCAGTTTATGGGTTTAGTGAGTATTTCAGTTTATGTGTTTAGTGTGTATTTCAGTTTATGGGTTTAGTGAGTATTTCAGTTTATGGGTTTAGTGTGTATTTCAGTTTATGGGTTTAGTGGGTATTTCAGTTTATGGGTTTAGTGTGTATTTCAGTTTATGGGTTTAGTGAGTATTTCAGTTTATGGGTTTAGTGGGTATTTCAGTTTATGGGTTTAGTGGGCATGTCTCTGGAACTTTCAGTTTATGGGATTAGTGAGTATTTCAGTTTATGGATTTAGTGGGCATGTCTCTGGAACGTTCAGTGTATGGGTTTAGTGAGTATTTCTCTGGAACTTTCAGTTTATGGGTTTAGTGAGTATTTCAGTTTATGGGTTTAGTGAGTATTTCAGTTTATGTGTTTAGTGTGTATTTCAGTTTATGGGTTTAGTGAGTATTTCAGTTTATGGGTTTAGTGTGTATTTCAGTTTATGGGTTTAGTGAGTATTTCAGTTTATGGGTTTAGTGTGTATTTCAGTTTATGGGTTTAGTGGGTATTTCAGTTTATGGGTTTAGTGTGTATTTCAGTTTATGGGTTTAGTGGGCATGTCTCTGGAACTTTCAGTTTATGGGATTAGTGAGTATTTCAGTTTATGGATTTAGTGGGCATGTCTCTGGAACGTTCAGTGTATGGGTTTAGTGAGTATTTCTCTGGAACTTTCAGTTTATGGGTTTAGTGAGTATTTCAGTTTATGGGTTTAGTGGGCATGTCTCTGGAACGTTCAGTTTGTCACCTGAATGTTCCATTTGGGCAACGTTCACATTTGTGAAAAAAGGCGTAAAATATATGTTGATCTCTAACCAGTTTAATCTCTCTCTCTCTGTCTCTCTCTCTCTGTCTCTCTGTCTCTGTCTCTGTCTCTCTCTCTGTCTCTCTGTCTCTCTCTCTCTCTCTCTCTCTCTCTCTGTCTCTCTGTCTCTCTGTGTCTCTCTCTCTGTGTCTCTGTCTCTCTCTCTCTGTCTCTCTCTCTCTGTCTCTCTCTCTGTCTCTCTGTCTCTGTCTCTCTCTCTGTCTCTCTCTCTCTCTCTCTCTCTCTCTCTCTAGAAACAGTCATTGAGGAGGAGAAAAGAAAGAGCTATGGATTCTCCCTCTGATCTGTTTGGTCATCAGTCCTCCTTGATCTCTCCTTTCGACCCCTATCCCAACCCCTCCGACCACCCCACACCCTCAGGAGGGGGGCACGGTGCGCCCAACCCCTCCTCACGACCCCCCTACCCCCTCATCCACCACCTGCTGCAGCCTGGTGGAGTCCCCATGAGGTCCGGGGGGCAATTACACCCACAAAGATATAACAGGGAAGAGGAGGAAGAAGGAGGGATGGAGAGAGAAGAGGAGGAGGAGGAGGGGATGGGTGGAGGATTGGTAGGGGTAGGGGGGAAGAGGCTCAGTGGCGCCGCCCTAGTGGCGGACTGGAGTTATGACATGCTGAGAGTGAAGAGATTAAGACTGGAGAGTCTAGTTAAAGGAGATGGAGAGATAGGCTTAGAGGAAGAAGAGGAGAGAGGAAGGAGGAGTGTGGAGAGGGGGAACAGGGAGAGAGGGAGGGAGGAGAGGAGAAAGGAGAGAGAGGAGCTGAAGGAACAGTTGGAAGAGGCGAGAGGAAGACTGAAGACCTTGCAGGAGAAAGTCTGGAAAGCATTCGGAGAGAGACCCGCTCAGGAGGAGAGGAGGAGGAGAGGAAGAGAGGAGGATGGTGATGGAGGGATGGACGAAGAGGAGGAGGAGACAGCAGAAGGGATCACTGAAGAGGAAGAGGGGGGAGAAATCGACGATCTTTCTCTTTCCTTCATCCCTCCCTCTCCCCCTTTCTACAGCGTCGCTAAACGAGACCGAAAAGCGAGGGATCACGAGAAACCAACGGGGGAAGATAAGAGGAACGTGAACGGAGGAGGGGGGGTGTTTTTGGAGGGGGTTCTGGAGAGGGCGGCAGTGTGGATGGGGTGTGGGGTGGTGAGGGGGGAGTGGGAGGGTTTTGGGGGAGGAGGAGGGAGTCAGAAGTTTGCCCAAGCTTTGAAACAGGAACTGGGAAGCGCTGTAGCTCGAGTCATTGATAGGGTCCTCCGTCTATACACTCAAAACGAACCTCTCCCTCCCTCCATCCATCCCTCCATCTTGTCGTCCGGAGAGAGAGGGAACGAGGGAGGAGGCAGTGGAGGAGGGTGGGCAACCCTTAGAGAGAGGGAGGAGAGGAGGGGGCGAGTTGGTGCGACACATGACCAGCAACCCCCCCGTCCAAACGGAGATCCACCCCCCCACGCCTTCCGAGAACAATCGGAAGCGCTGCCGTTGGTTACGCGTCGACCCGACAACCGCCGAACCACACTTCTGCCCCCCAACAACCACCCTAACAACCGCACTCACAACCCTCTCCTCCCTTCTCACCCCCTCCCCCCTCTCCGTCAACCTCACCCCCACCCCGCCTTCCTCCCCCCTGTCTCTCGTCATAAGGACTCCTCCCCCTTCCTCCCCCCCTCCTCCTGCCCGCTCCCCCTCCCCCTCCTCCACTACACCATGCAACAGCTCTTCACTCGTTCTCTCTCTCACCTTCCTCCTCTCCACAAGGGGGACGTTATGAACTCTGATGCCTACATGGAGGGGAACCCTTTCCCCCCCCAGCACTCCTCCTCCTCCTCCTCTCATCCCTCCTTCCCTCCTCTCTCCCTCGCTCTGATGGGCGGGTTGGATCGGCTGGATGGAGGGATGCAGCATCATGACAGAGAGAGGGATGGAGGGATGAGAGGAGGAGATGGAGGGATGAGAGGAGGAGGGGATGGAGGGATGGATTCGGGGATGTATCTCGGACCGGGTTCAATATCCTTTTTTTTTTTGAAAGGGGAGCTCGAAAGAGCGAGATTGATGTGTGTGTGTGTGTGTGTGTGTGTGTGTGTGACCGTGCTTCTTCATATGTGTGTGTGTGTGTGTGTCTCTGTACTACTCCTTAACCATGGTTACTCTCAGGAGGGTTTGTCTCCCTGTCATCTGAAGAAAGCCAAACTGATGTTCTTCTATGCTAGATACCCCAGCTCTAACACGCTCAAGACTTACTTCCCTGATGTCAAGGTATTATTACACACACACACACACACACACACACACACACACACACACACACACAGGTCTAACACTAGACATATTTCTCTGATGTCCAGGTATTACACACACACACACACAGAAGACACAGGTCTAACACTAGACACATATCTCTGATGTCCAGGTATTACACACACACACACACACACACACACACACACACACACACACACACACACACACACACACACACACACACACAGGTCTAACACTAGACATATTTCTCTGATGTCCAGGTATTACACACACACACACACAGAAGACACAGGTCTAACACTAGACACATGTCTCTGATGTCCAGGTATTACACACACACACACACAGGTCTAACACTAGACATATTTCTCTGATGTCCAGGTATTACACACACACACACACACACACACACACACACACACAGGTCTAACACTAGACACATGTCTCTGATGTCCAGGTATTACACACACACACACACACACACACAGAAGACACAGAAGACACAGGTCTAACACTAGACACATGTCTCTGATGTCCAGGTATTACACACACACACACACAGGTCTAACACTAGACACATGTCCCTGATGTCCAGGTATTAGTGCGCCCTCTAGTGAAACTATGTATTAACTACAACAACACTGATGAACTCTATTGAAGATATCACTGGACATTTGGGAATTATCTCTCTATCGCAATTTAGAAACTAGTTAATACAGTAGTAATTATTATTATTTAACAGCCAATTCTCTCGCTCTCTTTTCTCTACTTCAATTCAAAGGGCTTTATTGGCGTGAGAAACATGTTTAAATTGCCAAAGCAAGTGAAATAGATAAAACACATCTCTCTCTCTCTCTTTCTCTAGTTCAACCGCTGCGTGACCTCCCAGCTGATCAAGTGGTTCAGTAACTTCCGGGAGTTCTTCTACATCCAGATGGAGCGCTTCGCCAGACAGGCTGCCCGCGACGGTGCACCCTGCCTGGGGAGAGAGAGCAGAGAGCCCCCTCTACGCCTGGGGAGAGACACGGAGCTCTATCGCATACTGAACATGCACTATAACAAGAGCAACGACTATCAGGTAGGTGTGAGAGAGGGAGGGGTGAGGAAGGAGGGGTCTGGACTCTTGTTTGTATGTCTCTCTTTCCTACACACACACACACGCATTAATACACTTTTATTCATGTCTTTTTATTTAACCTTTATTTAACTTAATGACCATTTTCCTCTTCTTCAAACCGAACAGCAGACTTCTTCACAGCAATACAGACTGTCTGTCTCTCTCTGTCTCTGTCTGTCTCTCTCTCTGTCTGTCTCTCTCTCTCTCTGTCTCTCTGTCTCTCTCTGTCTCTGTCTGTCTCTCTCTGTCTGTCTCTCTCTGTCTCTAGGTTCCTGACAGGTTTGTAGAGATAGCAGAGTTAGCTCTGAGGGAGTTCTTCACAGCCATACAGACTAACTGTCTGCCTCTCTCTGTCTGTCTCTAGGTTCCTGACAGGTTTGTAGAGATAGCAGAGTTAGCTCTGAGGGAGTTCTTCACAGCCATACAGACTAACTGTCTGTCTCTCTCTGTCTCTGTCTGTCTCTAGGTTCCTGACAGGTTTGTAGAGATAGCAGAGTTAGCTCTGAGGGAGTTCTTCACAGCCATACAGACTAACTGTCTGTCTCTCTCTGTCTCTGTCTGTCTCTAGGTTCCTGACAGGTTTGTAGAGATAGCAGAGTTAGCTCTGAGGGAGTTCTTCACAGCCATACAGACAGGACGTGACAGCGACCCCTGCTGGAAGAAATCTATTTACAAGATGATCTGCAAACTAGATAGTCCTGTACCGGATAGTTTTAGACTTCCTGGCTGCCCTATTGGCTGAGGAGAGATCACACACACCGCTCTATTGGCTGAGGAGAGGTCACACACACACCACCCTATTGGCTGAGGAGAGGTCACACACACACCGCCCTATTGGCTGAGGAGAGGTCACACAAACACACCGTGACCTGATGAACAACAATGACATGTTGCCATTATTAAACATATAGAACATGTGACCTATAATGGAGGGAGCAAGGAAGGTCTAATGGAATTACTACACTATTATACGATATTACTATACTGTACTACACTATTATACGATATTACTATACTGTACTATACTATTATACAATATTACTATACTATAATACGATATTACTATACTGTACTACACTATTATACGATATTACTATACTGTACTATACTATTATACAATATTACTATACTATTATACGATATTACTATACTGTACTATACTATTATACAATATTACTATACTATAATACGATATTACTATACTGTACTATACTATTATACAATATTACTATACTGTACTATTATGATATTACTATACTATTATACTATACTGTTATACGGTATTACTATACTATTATACGATATTACTATACTATTATACTGTACTAGTATACTGTACTATTCTATTATACTGTACTATACTATTATACTGTATTACTATTATACTATACTGTACTATTATACTGTATTACTATTATACTATACTATTATACGGTATTACTATACTATTATACTATACTGTACTAGTATACTGTACTATGCTATTATACTGTACTATACTATGTGGTATCACTATACTATTATACTATACTGTACTATTATACTGTATTATACTCGAATACTGTACTATACTATTATACTGTATTACTATACTATTATACTGTACTATTATACTCAAATACTGTACTATACTACTTTACAATATTTGTATACTATTATACTGTAACTGTAGTAAACAATTATTATACTGTAATTATACTATTACTATATTGTACTATTACTATACTGTACTATTACTATATTGTACTGTACTATTACTATACTATTACTGTACTATACTATTACTGTACTGTACTATTACCATACTGTACTACACTATTACTATGCTATTACCATACTGTATTACACTATTACTATGATATTACCATACTGTAATATAACTATACTATTAGTGCACAAAGTTTTCTCCGTGCACTCAGTTCTGCCATGAAACTGGTGGAATTCCTAATTAGTCCACTACTTTTGACGAGAGGACCCATAGGCATTTGGGACACAGGCCTCTGTCTTTCTTGTGGCTTGGCTCATAAATTGTGTTAGTGAAAGACTGTTGGTCCACAGCGATAAAGCTCTGCTATGTGGCGGCGTAGTCTTCTCTGCTAAATGGAATGTTACACTTTTGTTTGATTACTTGTTTACTATATACTGTTGTTTTGTTGTTGTTAAAAACATTTTTTTTTTAAATATGATCTTTTGAAGTTCACGTGAACATGTCAAATCTGTGATACGCATTCCTGTGTTTTTTTTAACATAAAAATGGAATTACTGGAATCTAGAATAGTTATTATATTAATTGTATTTCCATGGTTTATAATATATGACAAGATCTGTGCCTCAACTTTTTTGATGATTTTTGATGTTATGACACACACACACACACACGCTTTTGATGTTATGATAGACACACACACGCGCTTTTGATGTTATGACACACACACACACACGCACTTTTGATGTTATGACACACACACACACACATGCTTTTGATGTTATGACATAAAATCAGTGTAATAAATGAAGGAAGGAAGTGGTGAAAACACTGAGAAATAAAATGGAGGATTGAAGAGGGAACACGGAGGGTGACTGGTTAATTTCTCATGACAGGAAAGTTAACACACAAACCTACCATTCTCTTCTCTCTCTCCATTACTCTCTTTCTCTATCTAACCCTCCTCTCTACCCCTCTCCCTCTCTCAGGGTGAATCTCAATTGGATACTCGTCGCGTCCTCTCGCTTCATCTCCAAAACCTATTGGATGAGAAAGTCAGAGGTCCCTCCCCTCTGACCTCCTGAGAATCTCCCTCAATCTCTCTATCCATCACTCCCTCTCTTTCCCTCCCTCTCTCTCACCAGACCCCTGTGAGTTTGGCAGTACTATTGGAGTCAGTAAGGTCTCTTGGTAAGAGTGTGTGATCTGATTAGATCAACGTCAACAGTGAAGAGGCGACTCCGGGATGAAGGCCTTCTAGACAGAGTTCCTCTGTCCAGTGTCTGCTCTTTTGCCCATCTTAATATTTTCTTTTTATTGGCCAGTCTGAGATATGGCTTTTTCTTTGCAACTCTGCCTAGAAGGCCAGCATCCCGGAGTCGCCTCTTCACTGTTGACGTTGAGACTGGTTTTTGCAGGTACTATTTAATGAAGTTGCCAGTTGAGGACTTGTGAGGCGTCTGTTTCTCAAACTAGACACTCTAATGTACTTGTCCTCTTGCTCAGTTGTGCACCGGGGCCTCACACTCCTCTTTCTATTCTGGTTAGAGCCAGTTTGCGCTGTTCTGTGAAGGGAGTAGTACACAGCGTTGTACGAGATCTTCAGTTTCTTGGCAATTTCTCGCATGGAATAGCCTTCATTTCTCAGAACAAGAATAGACTGATGAGTCTCAGAAGAAAGTAATTTGTTTCTGGCCATTTTGAGCCTGTAATCGAACCCACAAATGCTGATGCTCCAGATACTCAACTAGTCTAAAGAAGGCCCGTTTCATTGCTTCTTTAACCAGTACAACAGTTTTCAGCTGTGCTAACATAATTGCAAAAGGGTTTTCTAATGATCAACTAGCCTTTTAAAATGATAAACTTGGATTAGCTAACACAACGTGCCATTGGAACACAGGAGTGATGGTTTCTGATAATGGGTGTTGAATGTTCCATTAGACAACTATACAACAAGCATCGCTTGTCCGAGGAGGTACAGAAGTACTTGGACCTCTACCATTCTAGCTATGCATTATATAAAGACCAGCATGAAAAAGGCCAATTCATGCCACAGAGCAACAGTAGTAGCTGACTCAGCCATTTGACACCGTCACTCGCTAATGATTGGAGACAGATCTCAATATCTGGAGAAGGTCATGTACTAAGCCACCCGCTTATCTCAGAGGTAAATTATTTCAGACTCTCCTCCTTCACTCTGATCTCCTTCCCTCCTCACCATGTAAACTGCTCTCCACAGACACTCTTAATATGGGCTCCCGAGTGGCGCAGCGGTCTAAGGCACTGCATCTCAGTCCAAGAGGCGTCACTACAGACCCTGGTTCGGAGCCACGATTGGGAGTCCCAAAGGGAGGAGCACAATTGGCCCAGCATTGGCCGGGGGTAGGCCGTCATTGTAAATAAGAATTTGTTCTTAACTGACTAGCCTAGTTAAAGGTTAAATAAAAATAAAATTCCCCCCTCTTCTCATCCTCTCTACAGGTCCCTGGTTCCTATAGCTGATTTCATGAAAGGAATTTGATCACAAGACTTCAAGAAGAGGACATGGAACGACTGGGACCACAGCAAAATGAACAACTTGTTCCGTTGTTGTTCAGACATCTCAGGAGTCAGACTCTTTCATTTCATAGACACCTCTGTTGTTTACACATCTGTTCATACCAGACACTATTGTACTATTGTTAAAACATATTTGTATCTTCACTCTTGACACCCTAATTATATTTAATTGGCAGGTGTTGTTTACATGTGTGTACATCTCTGTCTCTTCAAGGTGTTTCATTCTACTTCAACATCATGTGCTGACAACGTACAGAAGGGACTGACAGCGTACAGAAGGGACTGACAGCGTACAGAAGGGGCTGACAACGTACAGAAGGGGCTTGACAACGTACAGAAGGGACTGACAACGTACAGAAGGGGCTGACAGCGTACAGAAGGGGCTGACAGCGTACAGAAGGGGCTGACAGCGTACAGAAGGGGCTGACAGCGTACAGAAGGGGCTGACAACGTACAGAAGGGACTGACAACGTACAGAAGGGGCTGACAGCGTACAGAAGGGGCTGACAACGTACAGAAGGGGCTTGACAACGTACAGAAGGGGCTTGACAACGTACAGAAGGGACTGACAACGTACAGAAGGGACTGACAACGTACAGAAGGGGCTGACAACGTACAGAAGGGGCTGACAACGTACAGAAGGGACTGACAACGTACAGAAGGGGCTGACAACGTACAGAAGGGGCTGACAGCGTACAGAAGGGGCTGACAACGTACAGAAGGGACTGACAACGTACAGAAGGGGCTTGACAACGTACAGAAGGGGCTTGACAACGTACAGAAGGGGCTGACAACGTACAGAAGGGGCTTGACAACGTACAGAAGGGACTGACAACGTACAGAAGGGGCTGACAACGTACAGAAGGGACTGACAACGTACAGAAGGGACTGACAACGTACAGAAGGGGCTGACAACGTACAGAAGGGGCTTGACAACGTACAGAAGGGACTGACAACGTACAGAAGGGGCTGACAACGTACAGAAGGGGCTGACAACGTACAGAAGGGGCTGACAGCGTACAGAAGGGGCTGACAGCGTACAGAAGGGGCTGACAACGTACAGAAGGGACTGACAACGTACAGAAGGGGCTGACAACGTACAGAAGGGACTGACAACGTACAGAAGGGGCTTGACAACGTACAGAAGGGACTGACAACGTACAGAAGGGGCTGACAACGTACAGAAGGGGCTGACAACGTACAGAAGGGACTGACAACGTACAGAAGGGACTGACAACGTACAGAAGGGACTGACAACGTACAGAAGGGACTGACAACGTACAGAAGGGGCTGACAACGTACAGAAGGGGCTGACAGCGTACAGAAGGGGCTTGACAACGTACAGAAGGGGCTGACAACGTACAGAAGGGACTGACAACGTACAGAAGGGACTGACAACGTACAGAAGGGACTGACAACGTACAGAAGGGACTGACAACGTACAGAAGGGACTGACAACGTACAGAAGGGGCTGACAACGTACAGAAGGGGCTGACAACGTACAGAAGGGACTGACAACGTACAGAAGGGGCTGACAACGTACAGAAGGGACTGACAACGTACAGAAGGGGCTGACAACGTACAGAAGGGGCTGACAACGTACAGAAGGGGCTTGACAACGTACAGAAGGGACTGACAACGTACAGAAGGGACTGACAACGTACAGAAGGGACTGACAACGTACAGAAGGGACTGACAACGTACAGAAGGGGCTGACAACGTACAGAAGGGGCTGACAACGTACAGAAGGGACTGACAACGTACAGAAGGGACTGACAACGTACAGAAGGGACTGACAACGTACAGAAGGGACTGACAGCGTACAGAAGGGGCTGACAACGTACAGAAGGGGCTGACAGCGTACAGAAGGGGCTGACAACGTACAGAAGGGACTGACAACGTACAGAAGGGGCTTGACAACGTACAGAAGGGGCTTGACAACGTACAGAAGGGACTGACAACGTACAGAAGGGACTGACAACGTACAGAAGGGGCTGACAACGTACAGAAGGGGCTGACAACGTACAGAAGGGGCTGACAACGTACAGAAGGGGCTGACAACGTACAGAAGGGACTGACAACGTACAGAAGGGGCTGACAACGTACAGAAGGGGCTGACAACGTACAGAAGGGGCTGACAACGTACAGAAGGGGCTGACAACGTACAGAAGGGGCTGACAACGTACAGAAGGGACTGACAACGTACAGAAGGGGCTGACAACGTACAGAAGGGACTGACAACGTACAGAAGGGACTGACAACGTACAGAAGGGGCTGTGTGTCAAAGACCCTACAGGGTTTCTTCTACTTATGTGGTGTAGTTCAATCTAATCTAAATTACTGCACACAGACGTCATAGAATCAAATTCCATTTTATGAACAAGATTAAAACGACATTTTAGTACAAAGTACTTTTGTTCACAGTGCACATTAAGGGTTGTGTTTGAGCCGTCCAAACAAAGGCCTGTTGTTCATGATCGGCTGGCCTTGTGTTGTTGTCCTTTACTGACCATGAGCTTCCTCCGTGGAGGACAGGTAGTTGTGGAGGGCCACATGCCTTCCATGGAGGACAGGTAGTTGTGGAGGGCCACATGGCTTCATGAAGGACAGGTAGTTGTGGAGGGCCACATGGCTTCATGAAGGACAGGTAGTTGTGGAGGGCCACATGGCTTCATGAAGGACAGGTAGTTGTGGAGGGCCACATGGCTTCATGAAGGACAGGTAGTTGTGGAGGGCCACATGGCTTCATGAAGGACAGGTAGTTGTGGAGGGCCACATGGCTTCATGAAGGACAGGTAGTTGTGGAGGGCCACATGGCTTCATGGAGGACAGGTAGTTGTGGAGGGCCACATGGCTTCATGGAGGACAGGTAGTTGTGGAGGGCCACATGCCTTCCATGGAGGACAGGTAGTTGTGGAGGGCCACATGCCTTCCATGGAGGACAGGTAGTTGTGGAGGGCCACATGCCTTCCATGGAGGACAGGTAGTTGTGGAGGGCCACATGCCTTCCATGGAGGACAGGTAGTTGTGGAGGGCCACATGCCTTCCGTGGAGGACAGGTAGTTGTGGAGGGCCACATGCCTTCATGGAGGACAGGTAGTTGTGGAGGGCCACATGCCTTCCATGGAGGACAGGTAGTTGTGGAGGGCCACATGCCTTCCGTGGAGGACAGGTAGTTGTGGAGGGCCACATGCCTTCATGGAGGACAGGTAGTTGTGGAGGGCCACATGCCTTCCATGGAGGACAGGTAGTTGTGGAGGGCCACATGCCTTCATGGAGGACAGGTAGTTGTGGAGGGCCACATGCCTTCCATGGAGGACAGGTAGTTGTGGAGGGCCACATGCCTTCCATGGAGGACAGGTAGTTGTGGTGGGCCACATGCCTTCCATGGAGGACAGGTAGTTGTGGAGGGCCACATGGCTTCCATGGAGGACAGGTAGTTGTGGAGGGCCACATGCCTTCCATGGAGGACAGGTAGTTGTGGTGGGTCACATGCCTTCCACGGAGGACAGGTAGTTGTGGAGGGCCACATGCCTTCCACAGAGGACAGGTAGTTGTGGAGGGCCACATGCCTTCCACAGAGGACAGGTAGTTGTGGAGGGCCACATGCCTTCCACAGAGGACAGGTAGTTGTGGTGGGCCACATGCCTTCCATGGAGGACAGGTAGTTGTGGTGGGCCACATGCCTTCCATGAAGGACAGGTAGTTGTGGAGGGCCACATGCCTTCCATGGAGGACAGGTAGTTGTGGTGGGTCACATGCCTTCCACGGAGGACAGGTAGTTGTGGAGGGCCACATGCCTTCCACAGAGGACAGGTAGTTGTGGAGGGCCACATGCCTTCCACAGAGGACAGGTAGTTGTGGAGGGCCACATGCCTTCCACAGAGGACAGGTAGTTGTGGTGGGCCACATGCCTTCCATGGAGGACAGGTAGTTGTGGTGGGCCACATGCCTTCCATGAAGGACAGGTAGTTGTGGTGGGCCACATGCCTTCCATGGAGGACAGGTAGTTGTGGTGGGCCACATGCCTTCCATGGAGGACAGGTAGTTGTGGAGGGCCACATGCCTTCCATGAAGGACAGGTAGTTGTGGTGGGTCACATGCCTTCTGGGGGGGGAGAGACTACTTGTAAAGGGAGAGTAGTAAAGGTCACTTTTGTGAGAAGAAACAATTTGTTAAAAAAAATCTAATTTTAAAATGATTTTAATAAAAATGTATTATTCTGATTTATCAGGGGATGATGCAGCGCGCTCTGCACCACTACTGTACGTCTCGCGGCTATGGGTACACTTGATTGGCCGAACAAGAATCCTCAACCTCCTTGCTGCCCATGATGCCAAAATGCATTCTCTATGACTCTCCGTTCCGTCGAGAGTGTTGGTAGTTGTAGGTACGCCTAGATTCATTGAGATGGACACCTATGAATGAGAGGTAACAAGATCAGATTTGTCAGATAGAAATATAGCCTATTTGGTCAACAACAAAAATCACCATACCGTTTTCCCATATTCCAAAAGCCTTGATAAAATGTAATTTATCATATAGAAGTGCACCCATGTATGCAACAATAAGGTAAATTAGAAAAAGAAAAGGCTAAATTGATTACAACATTCTGGGGCAGCAGGTAGCCTAGCGGTTAGAGCGTTGGACTAGTAACCGGAAGGTTGCAAGATAAAATCCCTGAGCTGACGAGGTAAAAAATCTGTCGTTCTGCCTCTGAACAAGGCAGTTAACCCACCGTTCCTAGGCCGTCATTGAAAATAAGAATTGGTTCTTAACTGACTTGCCTAGTTAAATAAAATAAACAAATATATGATCAACATGAGTTTCTCATGTAGGGGGAAAGCTGCATATCCCAGGACAACATGGACTTGGCGTTGGTACCTGGCAGGACAGATGGTGGTACCTGGCAGGTGGTACCTGGCAGGACAGATGGTGGTGATACATGGAGGATCTTCTGCAGCAGTTTGGACCAAAAACAACTCTCTAGAAACACTCCACCAACGCTCTCTCGACCGTATGCCCATACATCCGCCTCTACATGTCGCCTATTGTATGTCTTGCAACTTCCATTTTCTCGCCGGTCAAGAGTCTCTCTGTGTACACTATTTGATTCTCCTCCGCGTCTCTTCCTTGTTTGGTTGTACCTAATATTGCTGCCTTCTCTCTTTTTTTTCGTTGTTTAAGCGAATGTTTTTTCTTTAAATGGAGTATTCTAACACACTTGTTTTGTTCGGGCTAGGCGCGAGCTGAACCGAAGCAATACCAGTGCCTTAAACTCTAACGCCAAAAACATGCTAAATTGGTTCTCAGGAGGTTTTTGCTAACATACATAGAATGTTCCACTAACTAATGGAAAAACTGGACACACAAACATTACGGGTAACAATACAGAAACGTTCTCTCTCCCTAGAATTGTTAGCTGGAATGTCAGTGATCTACTCCTCCATTAGGCTGATAGAAATCCTCATTATTTAGTTGCATGAATTTTCAATTTGAGCATGAGAAGTTCTACTTTTGAACTTCTAAAGTGAGTGAGGCAGGTGCAGCTTTGTGACAACGATTGCAAGAGCAACTGTTCACCAATTTGACAGCTTCCAATGCAGTTCCACCCCAACACCGCCAAAAAACATCCGCTATGCAGGTGTCTGCTATTCCTGGTTAATTGATCTGATTGAATCTAGGCCTACTCCGATGACAGGTTGTTTTAAATCAGCTCAACCCGTGACCAATGTTCCCTCTGTGCCCGCAGTAGCCCCGAGACTGTCGAGCAGCTCACCGAGACTGCCTTGGAGAAATATCAGCCCACAGAGAGAAACAGCAGATTAAACTTCACTCAACTTTCTAGAGCAGTGGTCACCAACCAGCCGGTCGATTTCATCCAACTGTTCGACCTCCAAGGCATTCCCAGTCCATCGCCAAAAATGTCTGTAAAAAAAACAATGGCAAAAGTATTTTGTTCATATTTGTGTTTTATTTGTCTAGGGCTGTTGACAGTAGGTGCACCCGATTCACCTGCCTTGGGCTCTGGGTAGGCGAACTTTTGCCATTTTGAACCGTTTTATGTTTCTGAAGGAACAAGCGCTGCCTCCCAGGCGGGCCCAGAGAGCAAATCAAATCCACTTTTGGTACCGCTTGCTAATCGGATGGCTCAGATGGCGGTGTCTGCGGTAACGTAGCACGACATAAAAAGAAAGCTACAGCAAAGTTGATACTGTGAGATTTCAAAACGTTTAAAACCACGACTAGAGAGAGACTGTCAACGAATACAGCAAAAAGCTGCTGTTTTCAAGAGTGAGTTTATGTTTAAGTTCATACTCAGCACTGTCAACACTTTGTATTCAACACTTTTATAAACCATAAAATACGTGTTCTTTCTCTTTACACTCACCTCTACAACAAGCAGCAGTAATTACTACGTCGTTGTTGTTATTATTAGCGGCCTGGGTCTTTTGTAATATCGAGGGAATATTTCACTTTCTCTGTTCATAGGTGTAACAACATTTAATTTGTACACGAGGCAGAAATAATGTGGTTCGACATTGAGTTTTGCCATCACCAGGAAGACGGGACCTGCATGTACAGTAGTCACGTGTGCACATTGTGTTCATATCCTTTGCCAGTTAGTGAGTTATTAGCCCAGTTATAGATCATTTGTAGTCAACAATAGGGGAGTGACTGCTTCCTACAAGGGCACAACATGTATACATTTCTAGACATCTTTGAAAAGCCAGTCAGGTAAAGATATTTTTTTGTCTTAAAGGGGCAGTGTTGTATTAGACAAGCTTGAATAAGCTAAGTAGCCAATAGGCAGAGCGGAGCATAATTGGTCTGATTCTCTGTAATAATGGTATGGGAATAATAATGCATGTTATTTTGTAAAGTGTCTTGCAATTGTCTTGCATCAAACAACACAACACCAGGTTCAGTCACCTCCTTGTCTGAAGCAGAAGTGGATAGACAGGTTAATGTCAAGCCCTACATGTTATTTTTCAAAAGTCTCATGGACTGTAGTCCTACATTGAACACCACATTAGCTGCTACTGTAGGCTGGTATACCAGGCTGATGCTCTCTCTAGCTCTGTCCCGACCGAGCCCCCACCCCCACCCCACATATTGCACCTGTAGAAATACAGCAACCACCACAATTTTTAAATTATTCACACCAGGGCAGGGCAGGTCAAAAACATTTGCTCCAGATAATATTTTAGTTTGTAGTGGAAATGTCTCAACTGTATCGAATGCGCGCTTCCGAGCCAGTTACAGAACGCGGGTATAAACGGTTGGAGCGCGTCCCCGCTACGTCTTGTTAGTCAGTGTTGTATATTTAGCGAGTTTTCAGAGTTTCCCTCCAGCGACTTTTGTTGGTAAAAGAGGTTAGCAGCTACTGTTCAGGTTGCCATTTGGGAGTTTTGCCAACTGTCCGAGAGTTTCTATGGTTTTGATAGCATTTAGTGAGTTTTTCCACAAACATTCTGCCGCAAACGAGAGTTGGAGAAGCTGTCTGTGCAACGGAAGTTACAGCAACAGCGCGCAGGCAGAGAAGCACAAGGGGAGGGGTGTGCGGCGTGGGAGAAGGGACGGAAAACGCTACGTCGGGGACTGCAGCTGTGCCACAGCAAGGCAGATTGGTGCTGTGACGTCGTCGCGTCAACTGAAAAACGTAAAAACAACTGCTGGCTGTCACGCGGTCCGGTAGACAGCGGTGAGAGAGGGCTTGAACAGAGGCACCATGATGGTGATACCGTGGTTACTTCTCCTTGAGATGGGTTTATACGCCAGTTCTTTCGTGTGTGGGATAGTCGCGGCATCTTCTCTCACTATCGTACAGGTAAGAATAAAGTTATAACTTTATGTCGCAGTTGCACAAGTTTAGCTTTGATTGACTTTCCAAGTCGACATTTCTTTATTGGAATCACCTGATGGGCAAAATAATTTCACTGGGGGAATGTTAGGCCTAACTATGTCTTATGGAGCGTCTGTACATAGTAGCTAACTTTTATTATCGCAGCAGAAAATACCTGTTGTAGAATATGGAGGTTTTCCTTAACTTCCTAAAAGCCTTAACCCAGATAGTTACAGTTTGACAAGGGGCTCCCAAAAAAACACGCTACTTCGATACAGCTACGACCGGAAGTGATTTTTTTCGTTGAATGTTAGGAGAGCGTTTTCCCTAACCATAATTTAATTCTCTTAACCTGCTGCGTTAATTCTCTTAACCTGCTGTGAAAACGTCACTTCCAGTCGTAACTTTTTCGTGTTTTTAGGGTTAATAATCATTGGGTTAAATCACACTAACTACGAAAACAAAGTGAAAGTACAGTTTGTTCTCTACAATGGCAGGTTGAGAGAGTGAGAAATGAAACGGCATGAAACTGTCCAGACTTGTCTAATGACTGTTAAATTTTTTCCGCCAAAATAGTGACGCTCATAAAGTACAGGAAAACACTTGTGACTCAGTGTTCATTCGACCAAACAAGACCAATATGGTGATTATTAGTTCAAGTTAAACGGACAATTCACAAAGTTTACCCGACAATACAGTTGACGTCTCTCTCACAAACTAGGCTACTTTCACAGTTTGACCTATTCCTAACCTAGGCCTACTTTAACAGACCAGGAAGTGTAGCTAAAGATTGTGACTGAGTCGTCACAAGCTTCTATATGTAACGGATGTGAAATGGCTAGCTAGTTAGCGGGTACGCGTTAATAGCGTTTCAATCAGTTACGTCACTTGCTCTGAAACCTAGAAGTAGTGTTGCACCTTGCTCTGCAAGGGCCGCGGCTTTTGTGGAGCGATGGGTAACGATGTTTCGTGGGTGACCGTTGTTGATGTGTGCAGAGGGTCCCTGGTTCGCGCCCGTGTCGGGGCGAGGGGACGACGTAAAGTTAAACTGTTACATATATTCACAAACCCGTCCATTTCTAAAAAAGGTATTTGCTTTGTCTTTTTTGGGGGGGCGGGTGGGTTGTTACAGGTACAATATTCATGTCACTGTACACTTAGTTTATACCACATGTACCCATAGGCTGCCACCAAAAAAGAGAGAGAAATTATCATATTGATCACAGGATTGTGTATGTAAAGAAAAGAGGAACAAAAAGAGGTGGGAATTGCACTTCTTAAAATGAGATTTAAACCTAACCTTAAAGCGAAACTAAACCGTTAGACTGTATTTGGGGTGTTTTTCCAGTTTCCCTACATAATCATAAGTGATGAGAGCTTTTTCGGCCGTTTAGGAGTGATGAGCGTATCATATTGTATTAGTCACATGCGCCGAATACAACAGGTGTTGACCTTACAGTGAAATGCTTACTTTACAAGCCCCTAACCAACAATGCAGTTTAAAAAAAAATATGAATTAGAGAGAAAAGTATCAAGGAATTAAAGAGCAGCAGTAAAATAACAATAGCGAGACTATATACAGGGGGGTGCCGGTACAGAGTCGATGTGCGGGGGCACCGGTTAGTCGATGTGCGGGGGCACCGGTTAGTCGATGTGCGGGGGCACCGGTTAGTCGATGTGCGGGGGCACCGGTTAGTCGATGTGCGGGGGCACCGGTTAGTCGATGTGCGGGGGCACCGGTTAGTCGATGTGCGGGGGCACCGGTTAGTCGATGTGCGGGGGCACCGGTTAGTCGATGTGCGGGGGCACCGGTTAGAGGTCGACCGATACCGATTATAGGAGGACCAAAAAAAGCCGATACCGATTTCTTAAAAAATAAAAAATAAATAAAAATGTATTTATTTACTTGTAATAATGACAATTACAACAATACTGAATGAACACTTTTATTTTAGCTTAATATCAATCAAATTTAGCCTCAAATAAGTAATGAAACATGTTCAATTTGGTTTAAATAATGCAAAATCACAGTGTTGGAGAAGAAAGTAAAAGTGCAATATGTGCCATGTAAGAAAGCTAACGTTTAAGTTCCTTGCTCAGAACATGAGAACATATGAAAGCTGGTGGTTCCTTTTAACATGAGTCTTCAATATTCCCAGGTAAGAAGTTTTAGGTTGAGGTTATTATAGGAATTATAGGACTATTTCTCTCTATACCATTTGTATTTCATAAACCTTTGACTATTGGATGTTCTTATAGGCACTTTAGTATTGCCAGTGTAACAGTATAGCTTCCATTCCTCCTCGCTCCTACCTGGGCTCAAACAAGGAACACATCGACAACAGCCACCCTCGAAGCATCGTTACCCATGCAGAGCAAGGGGAACAACTACTCCAAGTCTCAGAGCGAGTGACGTTTGAAACGCTATTAGCGTGCACACCGCTAACTAGCTAGCCATTTCACATCGGCTACACCAGCCTAATCTCAGGAGTTGATAGGCTTGAAGTCATAAACAGCTCAATGCTTGAAGCATTGCGAAGAGCTGCTGGCAAAACGCAAGAAAGTGCTGTTTGAATGAATGTTTACGAGCCTGCTGCTGCCTACCACCGCTCAGTCAGACTGCTCTATCAAATATCAAATCATAGACTTAATTATAATATAATAACACACAGAAATATGAGCCTTAGGTCATTAATATGGTCAAATCCGGAAACTATCATTTCGAAAACAAAACGTTTATTCTTTCAGTGAAATACAGAACCGTTCCGTATTTTATCTAACGGGTAGCATCCGTAAGTCAAAATATTCCTGTTACATTGCACAACCTTCAATGTTATGTCATAATTTTGTAAAATTCGGGCAAATTAGTTCGCAAAGAGCCAGGCGGCCCAAACTGTTGCATATACCCTCACTCTGCGTGCAATGAACGCAAGAGATGTGGCACAAATTCCCTAGTTTAAAATTGCCTGCTAACATGAATTTCTTTTAACTAAATATGCAGGTTTAAAAATATATACTTCTGTGTATTGATTTTAAGAAAGGCATTGATGTTTATGGTTAGTGACATTCGTGCAACGATTATGCTTTTTTCGCAAATGAGCTTTTGTTAAATCATCCCCCGTTTGGTGAAGTTGGCTGTCTTTGTTAGGGGTGGCAGGGTAGCCTAGTCGTTAGTGTTGGACTAGTAACCGAAAGGTTGCAAGTTCAAATCACCGAGCTGACAAGGTACAAATCTGTCGTTCTGCCCCTGAACAGGCAGTTAACCCACTGTTCCTAGGCCGTCATTGAAAATAAGAATTTGTTCTTAACTGAGTTGCCTAGTTAAATAAAGGTAAAAAATCTATTATCTTCACAGTTCGCCACAAGCCAGGCGGCCCAAACTGTTTCATATACCCTGACTCTGTTGCACAGAACGCAAGAGAAGTAACACAATTTCCCTAGTTAAAATAAATTCATGTTAGCAGGCAATATTAACTAAATATGCAGGTTTAAAAAGATATACTTGTGTATTGATTTTAAGAAAGGCGTTGATGTTTATGGTTAGGTACGTTGGTGCAACGACAGTGCTTTTTTCACGAATGCGCTTGTTAAATCATATGTTTGGCGAAGTAGGCTGAGATTCAATGATAAATTAACAGGCACCGCATCGATTATATGCAATGCAGGACAAGCTAGATAAACTAGTAATATCATCAACCATGTGTAGTTAACTAGTGATTATGTTAAGATTGATTGTTTTTTATAAGATCAGTTTAATGCTAGCTAGCACCTTACCTTAGCACCTTACCTTGGCTCCTTGCTGCACTCGCATAACAGGTAGTCAGCCTGCCACACAGTCTCCTCGTGTAGTGCAATGTAATCGGCCATAATCAGTGTCCAAAAATGCCGATTACCGATTGTTATGAAAACTTGAAATCGGTCCTAATTAATCGGCCGACCTCTAGTTGAGGTAGTATGTACATGTAGGTAGAGTTATTAAAGTGACTATGCATAGATGACAACAGAGAGTAGCAGTGGTGTAAAGAGGGCGGGGGGGGGGGGGACAATGCGAATATTCTAGGTAGCAATTTGACTAGATGTTCAGGAGTCTTATGGCTTGGGGGTGTAGAAGCTGTTTAGAAGCCTCTTGGACCTAGACTTGGTGCTCCGGTACCGCTTGTCATGCGGTAGCAGAGAGAACAGTTTATGACTAGGGTGGCTGGAGTCTACCCTCTGTAGTGCCTTGCGGTTGGAGGCCGAGCAGTTGCCATACCAGGCAGGGATGCAACCAGTCACGATGGTGCAGCTGTAGAACCTTTTTGAGCATCTGAGGGCCCATGCCAAATCTTTTCAGTCTCCAGAGGGGGAATAGGTTTTGTCGTGCCCTCTTCACGACTGTCTTGGTGTGCTTGGAACATGTTAGTTTGTTGGGGATGTGGACGCCAAGGAACTTGAAGCTCTCAACCTGCTCCACTGCAGCCCCGTTGATGGGAATGGGGGCGTGCTCGGTCCTCCTTTTCCTGTAGTCCACAATCATCTCCTTTGTCTTGATCACGTTGAGGGAGAGGTTGTTGTCCTGGCACCACACGGCTAGGTCTCTTACCTCCTCCCTATAGGCTGTCTCGTTGTTGTCGGTCATGTGTTGTTACCTACCCTTTCCACCTGGGGGCGGCCCGTCAGGAAGTCCAGGATCCAGTTGCAGAGGGTGGTGTTTAGTCCCAGGGTCCTTAGCTCAGTGATAAGCTTTGAGGTCACTATGGTGTTGAACGCTGAGCTGTAGTCGATGAATAGTATTCTCACATAGGTGTTCCTTTTGTCCAGGTGTAAACTCACCTCGGTTTCCAGAGCAAATAAACATTTGTCATGAGTACAAGCCATGTCTACTTATTTGCTATATTGACAGACTAATCTTCTGTTTTTATTGAAACAAGTTTATTTTCAACAAATGTAAAGTTTAAACAATTTGTTTTGCGCAGTAAGAGTGTAACTAGCTGCTACAAAAGACATTTCATGAATATCTGAAATGATTTGATCCAGAAGTTGAAGTCAACAGTTTATTGGTTTCTGATGCAGCTGGAATCATTTAGTCACTTGTCAGTACATTTGTAAAAAATTATAATATATATATATATATATTATATAAAACATTTGATCAAACACGTTATATACATATGTACAACAGCTAGCAATATCTAGACATTTTTGCAGTTTTGAGCATACTAGACACTATATTATACTACATCAGTCTGAGTATGGATGTTTTGTTGGTTCCAGAATGTTCTTCAGCTGGTGAACCTCATCTTGTTGGCCAATGGCTGCTGGTCTGTGGCTGCTGGCCAATGGCTGCTGGTCTGGCAGAACTTCATGCGCTCCATGACATTGGACTCTTAGTCTAGACACTTTGGCTCTTGCCAGCCCCCTGCAGTCTTTTCCTCTTCTGAGTCAGATGTTGTTGAGCTTGTTCCCAGCTGAAAGCGTTCATCCAATGGGTCTACAGGATCTGTACTACCTAAAGCTGGTGTCAAGGTCAGCAGGATGAGTCTCTAGGACAAACGTCAGTCAGTGATTAACCAACATTTTACTACTTTGCCCCCATCAATACACACTTAGTTTAGTAGGATGGAGGCTCCTATAGCTGTATGGATCTGTAACTGCTACAGTTTAGTAGGATGGAGGCTCTATAGCTGTATGGATCTGTTACTGCAACAGTGTAGTTTAGTAGGATGGAGGCTCTATAGCTGTATGGATCTGCTACTGCAACAGTTTAGTAGGATGGAGGCTCTATAGCTGTATGGATCTGTTACTGCTACAGTTTAGTAGGATGGAGGCTCTATAGCTGTATGGATCTGTTACTGCTACAGTGTAGTTTAGTAGGATGGAGGCTCTATAGCTGTATGGATCGGTAACTGCTACAGTGTAGTTTAGTAGGATGGAGGCTCTATAGCTGTATGGATCTGTAACTGCTACAGTGTAGTTTAGTAGGATGGAGGCTCTATAGCTGTATGGATCTGTTACTGCTACAGTGTAGTTTAGTAGGATGGAGGCTCCATAGCTGTATGGATCTGTAACTGCTACAGTGTAGTTTAGTATGATGGAGGCTCTATAGCTGTATGGATCTGTTACTGCTACAGTGTAGTTTAGTAGGATGGAGGCTCTATAGCTGTATGGATCTGTTACTGCTACAGTTTAGTAGGATGGAGGCTCCTATAGCTGTATGGATCTGTAACTGTTAGTGTAGTTTAGTAGAATGGAGGCTCTATAGCTGTATGGATCTGTTACTGCTACAGTGTAGTTTAGTAGAATGGAGGCTCTATAGCTGTATGGATCTGTAACTGCTACAGTGTAGTTTAGTAGGATGGAGGCTCTATAGCTGTATGGATCTGTAACTGCTACAGTGTAGTTTAGTAGGATGGAGGCTCTATAGCTGTATGGATCTGTAACTGCTACAGTTTAGTAGGATGGAGGCTCTATAGCTGTATGGATCTGTTACTGCTACAGTGTAGTTTAGTAGGATGGAGGCTCTATAGCTGTATGGATCTGTTACTGCTACAGTTTAGTAGGATGGAGGCTCCTATAGCTGTATGGATCTGTAACTGCAACAGTTTAGTAGGATGAAGGCTCTATAGCTGTATGGATCTGTAACTGCTACAATTTAGTAGGATGAAGGCTCTATAGCTGTATGGATCTGTAACTACTACAGTGTAGTTTAGTAGGATGGAGGCTCTATAGCTGTATGGATCTGTAACTGCTACAGTGTAGTTTAGTAGGATGGAGGCTCTATAGCTGTATGGATCTGTAACTGCTACAGTTTAGTAGGATGGAGGCTCCTATAGCTGTATGGATCTGTAACTGCTACAGTTTAGTAGGATGGAGGCTCTATAGCTGTATGGATCTGTAACTGCTACAGTGTAGTTTAGTAGGATGGAGGCTCCATAGCTGTATGGATCTGTAACTGCTACAGTGTAGTTTAGTAGGATGGAGGCTCTATAGCTGTATGGATCTGTAACTGCTACAGTGTAGTTTAGTAGGATGGAGGCTGTATGGATCTGTTACTGCTACAGTGTAGTTTAGTAGGATGGAGGCTCTATAGCTGTATGGATCTGTTACTGCTACAGTGTAGTTTAGTAGGATGGCGGCTCTATAGCTGTATGGATCTGTAACTGCTACAGTGTAGTTTAGTAGGATGGAGGCTCTATAGCTGTATGGATCTGTTACTGCTACAGTGTAGTAGAATGGAGGCTCTATAGCTGTATGGATCTGTAACTGCTACAGTGTAGTTTAGTAGGATGGAGGCTCTATAGCTGTATGGATCTGTAACTGCTACAGTGTAGTTTAGTAGGATGGAGGCTCCTATAGCTGTATGGATCTGTTACTGCTACAGTTTAGTAGGATGGAGGCTCTATAGCTGTATGGATCTGTAACTGCTACAGTGTAGTTTAGTAGGATGGAGGCTCCTATAGCTGTATGGATCTGTAACTGCTACAGTTTAGTAGGATGGAGGCTCTATAGCTGTATGGATCTGTAACTGCTACAGTGTAGTTTAGTAGGATGGAGGCTCTATAGCTGTATGGATCTGTAACTGCTACAGTTTAGTAGGATGGAGGCTCCTATAGCTGTATGGATCTGTAACTGCTACAGTGTAGTTTAGTAGGATGGAGGCTCTATAGCTGTATGGATCTGTAACTGCTACAGTGTAGTTTAGTAGGATGGAGGCTCTATAGCTGTATGGATCTGTAACTACTACAGTTTAGTAGGATGGAGGCTCTATAGCTGTATGGATCTGTAACTGCTACAGTTTAGTAGGATGGAGGCTCTATAGCTGTATGGATCTGTAACTGCTACAGTTTAGTAGGATGGAGGCTCTATAGCTGTATGGATCTGTAACTGCTACAGTGTAGTTTAGTAGGATGGAGGCTCCATAGCTGTATGGATCTGTAACTGCTACAGTGTAGTTTAGTAGGATGGAGGCTCTATAGCTGTATGGATCTGTAACTGCTACAGTGTAGTTTAGTAGGATGGAGGCTCCTATAGCTGTATGGATCTGTTACTGCTACAGTTTAGTAGGATGGGGGCTCTATAGCTGTATGGATCTGTAACTGCTACAGTGTAGTTTAGTAGGATGGAGGCTCTATAGCTGTATGGATCTGTAACTGCTACAGTTTAGTAGGATGGAGGCTCTATAGCTGTATGGATCTGTAACTGCTACAGTGTAGTAGAATGGAGGCTCTATAGCTGTATGGATCTGTAACTGCTACAGTGTAGTTTAGTAGGATGGAGGCTCTATAGCTGTATGGATCTGTAACTGCTACAGTGTAGTTTAGTAGGATGGAGGCTCTATAGCTGTATGGATCTGTTACTGCTACAGTGTAGTTTAGTAGGATGGAGGCTCTATAGCTGTATGGATCTGTTACTGCTACAGTGTAGTTTAGTAGGATGGCGGCTCTATAGCTGTATGGATCTGTAACTGCTACAGTGTAGTTTAGTAGGATGGAGGCTCTATAGCTGTATGGATCTGTTACTGCTACAGTGTAGTAGAATGGAGGCTCTATAGCTGTATGGATCTGTAACTGCTACAGTGTAGTTTAGTAGGATGGAGGCTCTATAGCTGTATGGATCTGTAACTGCTACAGTGTAGTTTAGTAGGATGGAGGCTCCTATAGCTGTATGGATCTGTAACTGCTACAGTTTAGTAGGATGGAGGCTCTATAGCTGTATGGATCTGTAACTGCTACAGTGTAGTTTAGTAGGATGGAGGCTCTATAGCTGTATGGATCTGTAACTGCTACAGTTTAGTAGGATGGAGGCTCCTATAGCTGTATGGATCTGTAACTGCTACAGTGTAGTTTAGTAGGATGGAGGCTCTATAGCTGTATGGATCTGTAACTGCTACAGTGTAGTTTAGTAGGATGGAGGCTCTATAGCTGTATGGATCTGTAACTACTACAGTTTAGTAGGATGGAGGCTCTATAGCTGTATGGATCTGTAACTGCTACAGTTTAGTAGGATGGAGGCTCTATAGCTGTATGGATCTGTAACTGCTACAGTGTAGTTTAGTAGGATGGAGGCTCCATAGCTGTATGGATCTGTAACTGCTACAGTGTAGTTTAGTAGGATGGAGGCTCTATAGCTGTATGGATCTGTAACTGCTACAGTGTAGTTTAGTAGGATGGAGGCTCCATAGCTGTATGGATCTGTAACTGCTACAGTGTAGTTTAGTAGGATGGAGGCTCTATAGCTGTATGGATCTGTTACTGCTACAGTGTAGTTTAGTAGGATGGAGGCTCTATAGCTGTATGGATCTGTAACTGCTACAGTTTAGTAGGATGGAGGCTCTATAGCTGTATGGATCTGTAACTGCTACAGTGTAGTAGAATGGAGGCTCTATAGCTGTATGGATCTGTAACTGCTACAGTGTAGTTTAGTAGGATGGAGGCTCTATAGCTGTATGGATCTGTAACTGCTACAGTGTAGTTTAGTAGGATGGAGGCTCCTATAGCTGTATGGATCTGTTACTGCTACAGTTTAGTAGGATGGGGGCTCTATAGCTGTATGGATCTGTAACTGCTACAGTGTAGTTTAGTAGGATGGAGGCTCTATAGCTGTATGGATCTGTAACTGCTACAGTTTAGTAGGATGGAGGCTCTATAGCTGTATGGATCTGTAACTGCTACAGTGTAGTAGAATGGAGGCTCTATAGCTGTATGGATCTGTAACTGCTACAGTGTAGTTTAGTAGGATGGAGGCTCTATAGCTGTATGGATCTGTAACTGCTACAGTGTAGTTTAGTAGGATGGAGGCTCCTATAGCTGTATGGATCTGTTACTGCTACAGTTTAGTAGGATGGGGGCTCTATAGCTGTATGGATCTGTAACTGCTACAGTGTAGTTTAGTAGGATGGAGGCTCCTATAGCTGTATGGATCTGTAACTGCTACAATTTAGTAGGATGGAGGCTCCTATAGCTGTATGGATCTAACTGCTACAGTGTAGTTTAGTAGGATGGAGGCTCTATAGCTGTATGGATCTGTAACTACTACAGTGTAGTTTAGTAGGATGGAGGCTCTATAGCTGTATGGATCTGTAACTACTACAGTGTAGTTTAGTAGGATGGAGGCCCCATAGCTGTATGGATCTGTAACTACTACAGTGTAGTTTAGTAGGATGGAGGCTCTATAGCTGTATGGATCTGTAACTGCTACAGTGTAGTTTAGTAGGATGGAGGCTCCATAGCTGTATGGATCTGTAACTGCTACAGTGTAGTTTAGTAGGATGGAGGCTCTATAGCTGTATGGATCTGTAACTACTACAGTTTAGTAGGATGGAGGCTCTATAGCTGTATGGATCTGTAACTACTACAGTTTAGTAGGATGGAGGCTCTATAGCTGTATGGATCTGTTACTGCAACAGTTTAGTAGGATGGAGGCTCTATAGCTGTATGGATCTGTAACTGCTACAGTGTAGTTTAGTAGGATGGAGGCTCCTATAGCTGTATGGATCTAACTGCTACAGTGTAGTTTAGTAGGATGGAGGCTCTATAGCTGTATGGATCTGTAACTACTACAGTGTAGTTTAGTAGGATGGAGGCTCTATAGCTGTATGGATCTGTAACTACTACAGTGTAGTTTAGTAGGATGGAGGCCCCATAGCTGTATGGATCTGTAACTACTACAGTGTAGTTTAGTAGGATGGAGGCTCTATAGCTGTATGGATCTGTAACTGCTACAGTGTAGTTTAGTAGGATGGAGGCTCCATAGCTGTATGGATCTGTAACTGCTACAGTGTAGTTTAGTAGGATGGAGGCTCTATAGCTGTATGGATCTGTTACTGCTACAGTTTAGTAGGATGGAGGCTCCTATAGCTGTATGGATCTGTAACTGCTACAATTTAGTAGGATGAAGGCTCTATAGCTGTATGGATCTGTAACTGCTACAGTGTAGTTTAGTAGGATGGAGGCTCTATAGCTGTATGGATCTGTAACTACTACAGTGTAGTTTAGTAGGATGGAGGCTCTATAGCTTTATGGATCTGTAACTACTACAGTGTAGTTTAGTAGGATGGAGGCTCTATAGCTGTATGGATCTGTTACTGCTACAGTGTAGTTTAGTAGGATGGAGGCTCCTATAGCTGTATGGATCTGTAACTGTTAGTGTAGTTTAGTAGAATGGAGGCTCTATAGCTGTATGGATCTGTTACTGCTACAGTGTAGTTTAGTAGAATGGAGGCTTGATGTTGATGGGATTAGAACACAGGCCAGTCACATTAGCCTCTGCGGTAGTTAGCTAGTTCGCTAAATTAGCTACGTCCGTACCTCTTCTCAACTTCTGGATGAGGTAATTGATGACATGACTGTGCTTGCGTGTAGTTTGTACATCCAGGTACTGAGCACCACGCCATGACTAAACTTAACAGTTGTTTACACAAAAATAAATGGTTATTCACAAGCTGATGTTCTAGGAATGAGTGGCTGGTCCAGTGAGTAACGTTAGCTACCTGTTGACACCCATTCTCAAATGGATCCACCTCGACAGGGGGCGGTACTACATCCTGAAGTCGCTATGAACTCTGGATATTGTGGTTTGCTTACAACCAGGAAATGTAGATGGCCTGTTTCTAAAAGAGATGCAAAACCTGCATGTGGTCAGGAAATTCAACAACAAAAAATTGTACATGTAAAAAAATAAAAATAAATTGTGTATATATATATATATATATTAGTAAATGTCTTTAACCACACTGCTAATTGTATGCCTAAGACCAGAAAACATTTTATTTTTGCCAATTCTGACTTTGTTGCAGTGTAATTTTTTGGGGGGGAAGTCAGTTAGAATAGTAAAATACACAATGTGCAATTATGACATGTTGTTTGTGCATCAGCAGTGTTATGTCAGTCAATTAGCCATGTCAGCTAACACACATGATATGGCTAAGTTATCTAAACTCATTATCATGGTCGAATTACTGGCCGGGGGGGACCTGTTTGTTAGTCTCACTCACAGCTATGTAGGTAGACTACTAATGTACTTAACTGATGCTCTCTCTCTCCAGGGTAGTTTCACAGCTATGTAGGTAGACTACTAATGTACTTAACTGATGCTCTCTCTACAGGGTAGTTTCACAGCTATGTAGGTAGACTACTAATGTACTTAACTGATGCTCTCTCTCTCCAGGGTAGTTCCACAGCTATGTAGGTAGACTACTAATGAACTTAACTGATGCTCTCTCTCTCCAGGGTAGTTTCACAGCTATGTAGGTAGACTACTAATGTACTTAACTGATGCTCTCTCTCTCCAGGGTAGTTTCACAGCTATGTAGGTAGACTACTAATGTACTTAACTGATGCTCTCTCTCTCCAGGGTAGTTTCACAGCTATGTAGGTAGACTACTAATGTACTTAACTGATGCTCTCTCTCTCCAGGGTAGTTTCACAGCTATGTAGGTAGACTACTAATGTACTTAACTGATGCTCTCTCTCTCCAGGGTAGTTTCACAGCTATGTAGGTAGACTACTAATGAACTTAACTGATGCTCTCTCTCTCCAGGGTAGTTTCACAGCTATGTAGGTAGACTACTAATGAACTTAACTGATGCTCTCTCTCTCCAGGGTAGTTTCACAGCTATGTAGGTAGACTACTAATGAACTTAACTGATGCTCTCTCTCTCCAGGGTAGTTTCGGGGGGCTCTGTATGCTGTATGGAACAGTGACCCACAACTCATCATCAGACTCCATATTGGTCCAGACCTCCAGTTCTCCTTCTCTCTGTTACTTTGTCTCTGCTATCTCAGTCTGTGTAGCAGTGTTCTGTTTCTCTATATCCCTGTACTGGATATATACATGCTGCCTGGATGGAGGAGTTAACAGGTGAGTGTTTCTCTATATCCCTGTACTGGATATATACATGCTGCCTGGATGGAGGGGTTAACAGGTGAGTGTTTCTCTATATCCCTGTACTGGATATATACATGCTGCCTGGATGGAGGAGTTAACAGGTGAGTGTGTATGGGGGAAGGGGGGTTTGTGTGTGTGTGTCAGGGGGGAGGGGTTGTGTGTGTGTGTCGGGGGGGAGGGGTTGTGTGTGTGTGTGTACGTATGGTTGATGGGTGTGACACAACTTACTGTATGTCCTATGAGACTTTCTGAGTGTGTGTGTCATGCCGAGACTTTGTAAAAACCATCAATTTAACTTAACCTCATGACATCCTGCTCCTTCAGGAAAGTGTTCAGACCCTTTGGCTTTTTCCACATTTTGTTACGTTACAGCCTCATTGTAAAATGGATTAAATAAATAAAACATCCTCATCAATCTACACACAATACCCCATAATAACAAAGCGAAAACAGATTGTTTGAAATTTTAGCAAATTTATGGCAAATAAAACAGACCTTATTTACATAAGTATTCAGACCCTTTGCTATGAGACTCGAAATTGAGCTCAGGTCCATCCTGTTTCCATTGATCATCCTTGAGATGTTTCTACAACTTGATTGGAGTCCACCTGTGGTAAATTAAATTGGACATGATTTGGAAAGGCACACACCTGTCTATATAAGGTCCCACAGTTGACAGTGCATGTCAGAGCAAAAACCAAGCCATGAGGTCGAAGGAATTGTCCGTAGAGCTCAGAGACAGGATTGTGTCGAGGCACAGATCTGGGGAAGGGTACAAAAATGTCTGCAGAATTGAAGTTCCCCAAGAACACAGTGGCCTCCATCATTCTTAAATGGAAGACGTTTGGAACCACCAAGATTCTTCCTAGAGCTGGCCGCCCAGCAATCGGGGGAGAAGGGCCTTGGTCAGGGAGGTGACCAAGGACCTGATGGTCGCTTTGACAGACTCCAGAGTTCCTCTGTGGAGATGAGAGAACCTTCCAGAAGGACAACCATCTCTGCTGCACTCCACCAATCAGGCCTTTATGGTCGAGTGGCCAGACGGAAGCCACTCCTCAGTAAAAGGCACATGACAGCCAGCTTGGAGTTTGTCAAAAGGCACCTAAAGGACTCTCAGAACATGAGAAACAAGATTCTCTGTTCTGATGAAACCAAGATTGAACTATTTGGCCTGAATGCCAAGCTTCATGTCTGGAGGAGACCTGGCACCATCACTGCGGTGAAGCTTATGCTGTTGGGATGTTTTTCATCGGCAGGGACTGGGAGACTAGTCAGGATCGAGGGAAAGATGAACGGAGCAAAGTACAAAGAGATCCTTGATGAACCTGCTCCAAACCTGCTCCATAGCGCTCAGGACCTCAGACTGGGGCGAAGGTTCACCTGGCTTCGGGACAAGTCTCTGAATGTCCTTGAGTGGCCCAGCCAGAGCCCGGACTTGAACCAGATCAAACATCTCTGGAGAGACCTGAAAATACCTGTGCAGTGACGCTCCCCATCCAACCAGACAGAGCTTGAGAGGATCTGCAGAGAAGGGGAGAAACTCCCCAAATACAGGTGTGACAAGCTTGTAGCGTCATACCCAAGAACACTCAAGGCTGTAATCGCTGCCAAAGGTGTTTCAACAAAGTACTGAGTAAAGAGTCTGAATACAAATGTAAATGTGATATTTCAGTTATTTTTTATAATACATCTGCAAAATGTCTAAACATGTTTTTTGCTTTGTCATTATGGGGTATTGTGATGTCATTATGGGGTATTGTGATGTCATTATGGGGTATTGTGTGTAGATTGATGATTGGGGGGGGGGGGGGGGGGGGGGGGGAAATCTGATTTGAATCAATTATAGAATAAGGCTGTAATGTAACACAAGGACAAAGGGTCTGAATACTTCCCGAAGGCACTGTATGACTGAATCTGACCGGGTGTGTGTCATGCCGAGATGTTCACATTTTGAAACCATTCTACCCATAATTCAACATTCCGCAATGTCTATGTAACCTTATGACCGGTGTGTGTGTTTCCAGAGAGCGTGTATGGCTGAACATGACCCTGGTGGTGTGTGGAGTCTTTCTCTTCTTCCTCCTGGTGACGGGCTGTGTGTTGAAGGTCGGAAGAGACTCTCTGTGTGACTCTGTCCTACACGCTGTCCCCAACGTCACCAGGTACCATAACACGTCTAGATACACACCTTCTTCATGTTAAATCTGTGGTTACTGCTACTACCAGTACAAGTAGACGGAAAAAATCAACAAAATGTTATTTGTCATGCAACGAATACAACAGGTGTAGACATTACCGGGAACATTTTACGTACAATTTTTATCCCAACAATGCAAAATAAAAATAAATAGTAACACAATAAAATAACAATAATGAGGCTATATGTAGGGGTACCAGGTGGTTATATGTAGGGGTACCAGGTGGTTATATGTAGGGGTACCAGGTGGTTATATGTAGGGGTACCAGGTGGTTATATGTAGGGGTACCAGGTGGTTATATGTAGGGGTACCAGGTGGTTATATGTAGGGGTACCAGGTGGTTATATGTAGGGGTACCAGGTGGTTATATGTAGGGGTACCAGGTGGTTATATGTAGGGGTACCAGGTGGTTATATGTAGGGGTACCAGGTGGTTATATGTAGGGGTACCAGATGGTAATGAGGCTATATGTAGGGGTACCAGGTAGTAATGAGGTTATATACAAGGAGTAGCAGTACTGAGTCAATATGTAGGGATACCAGGGGGTAATGAGGTTATATGTAGGGGTACCAGGTGGTAATGAGGCTATATGTAGGGGTACCAGGTGGTAATGAGGTTATATGTAGGGGTACCAGGTGGTAATGAGGCTATATGTAGGGGTACCAGGTGGTAATGAGGCTATATGTAGGGGTACCAGGTGGTAATGAGGCTATATGTAGGGGTACCAGGTGGTAATGAGGCTATATGTAGGGGTACCAGGTGGTAATGAGGCTATATGTAGGGGTACCAGGTGGTAATGAGGCTATATGTAGGGGTACCAGGTGGTAATGAGGCTATATGTAGGGGTACCAGGTGGTAATGAGGTTATATACAAGGAGTAGCAGTACTGAGTCAATATGTAGGGATACCAGGGGGTAATGAGGTTATATGTAAGGGTACCAGGTGGTAATGAGGCTATGTGTAGGGGTACCAGGTGGTAATGAGGCTATGTGTAGGGGTACCAGGTGGTAATGAGGCTATATGTAGGGGTACCAGGTGGTAATGAGGCTATATGTAGGGGTACCAGGTGGTAATGAGGCTATATGTAGGGGTACCAGGTGGTAATGAGGCTATATGTAGGGGTACCAGGTGGTAATGAGGCTATATGTAGGGGTACCAGGTGGTAATGAGGCTATATGGAGGGGTACCAGGTGGTAATGAGGCTGTAAATAGGGGTACCAGGTGGTAATGAGGCTATATGGAGGGGTACCAGGTAGTAATGAGGCTATATGTAGGGGTACCAGGTAGTAATGAGGCTATATGTAGGGGTACCAGGTGGTAATGAGGCTATATGTAGGGGTACCAGGTAGTAATGAGGCTATATGTAGGGGTACCAGGTGGTAATGAGGCTATATGTAGGGGTACCAGGTGGTAATGAGGCTATATGTAGGGGTACCAGGTGGTACTGAGGCTATATGTAGGGGTACCAGGTGGTACTGAGGCTATATGGAGGGGTACCAGGTGGTACTGAGGCTATATGGAGGGGTACCAGGTAGTAATGAGGCTATATGGAGGGGTACCAGGTAGTAATGAGGCTATATGTAGGGGTACCAGGTAGTAATGAGGCTATATGTAGGGGTACCAGGTGGTAATGAGGCTATATGTAGGGGTACCAGGTAGTAATGAGGCTATATGTAGGGGTACCAGGTGGTAATGAGGCTATATGTAGGGGTACCAGGTGGTAATGAGGCTATATGTAGGGGTACCAGGTGGTAATGAGGCTATATGTAGGGGTACCAGGTGGTAATGAGGCTATATGTAGGGGTACCAGGTGGTAATGAGGTTATATGGAGGGGTACCAGGTAGTAATGAGGCTATATGTAGGGGTACCAGGTGGTAATGAGGCTATATGGAGGGGTACCAGGTGGTAATGAGGCTATATGGAGGGGTACCAGGTAGTAATGAGGCTATATGGAGGGGTACCAGGTAGTAATGAGGCTATATGTAGGGGTACCAGGTGGTAATGAGGCTATATGTAGGGGTACCAGGTGGTAATGAGGCTATATGTAGGGGTACCAGGTGGTAATGAGGCTATATGTAGGGGTACCAGGTGGTAATGAGGTTATATGTAGGGGTACCAGGTGGTACTGAGGTTATATGTAGGGGTACCAGGTGGTACTGAGGCTATATGTAGGGGTACCAGGTGGTAATGAGGCTATATGTAGGGGTACCAGGTGGTAATGAGGCTATATGTAGGGGTACCAGGTGGTAATGAGGTTATATGTAGGGGTACCAGGTGGTACTGAGGCTATATGTAGGGGTACCAGGTGGTAATGAGGCTATATGTAGGGGTACCAGGTGGTAATGAGGCTATATGTAGGGGTACCAGGTGGTAATGAGGTTATATGTAGGGGTACCAGGTGGTAATGAGGCTATATGGAGGGGTACCAGGTGGTAATGAGGCTATATGGAGGGGTACCAGGTGGTAATGAGGCTATATGGAGGGGTACCAGGTGGTAATGAGGCTATATGGAGGGGTACCAGGTGGTAATGAGGCTATATGGAGGGGTACCAGGTGGTAATGAGGCTATATGTAGGGGTACCAGGTGGTAATGAGGCTATATGTACGGGTACCAGGTTATAATGAGGCTATATGGAGGGGTACCAGGTGGTAATGAGGCTATATGTAGGGGTACCAGGTGGTAATGAGGCTATATGGAGGGGTACCAGGTGGTAATGAGGCTATATGGAGGGGTACCAGGTGGTAATGAGGCTATATGGAGGGGTACCAGGTGGTAATGAGGCTATATGGAGGGGTACCAGGTGGTAATGAGGCTATATGGAGGGGTACCAGGTGGTAATGAGGCTATATGGAGGGGTACCAGGTGGTAATGAGGCTATATGGAGGGGTACCAGGTGGTAATGAGGCTATATGGAGGGGTACCAGGTGGTAATGAGGCTATATGGAGGGGTACCAGGTGGTAATGAGGCTATATGTAGGGGTACCAGGTGGTTGAGGTAATATAGACCTCTCTTTCCTTTAGATGTTATGTTTTCTGAATTGTGTGGGCAGTAGTAGTTTGTTAACATTCCCCTAGAAAATGTTTGAATTCTGTATTTACTCCCATCTAGATGTGAACAGGCTCAGTCTAGGACCTGGATCAGTCCTTACACAGGAACTCAGTTCTACACTGGACTGTACAACGCAGGGGTCAGTATTAACACACAGTTCTACACTGGACTATACAGGGCTGGGGTCATTATTAACACACAGTTCTACACTGGACTATACAGGGCTGGGGTCATTATTAACACACAGTTCTACACTGGACTGTACAGGGCTGGGGTCAGTATTAACACACAGCTCTACACTGGACTATACAGGGCTGGGGTCAGTATTAACACACAGTTCTACACTGGACTATACAGGGCTGGGGTCAGTATTAACACACAGTTCTACACTGGACTATACAGGGCTGGGGTCATTATTAACACACAGTTCTACACTGGACTGTACAGGCCTGGGGTCAGTATTAACACACAGCTCTACACTGGACTATACAGGGCTGGGGTCAGTATTAACACACAGTTCTACACTGGACTGTACAGGGCTGGGGTCAGTATTAACACAGTTCTACACTGGACTGTACAGGGCTGGGGTCAGTATTAACACACAGTTCTACACTGGACTGTACAGGGCTGGGGTCAGTATTAACACACAGTTCTACACTGGACTGTACAGGGCTGGGGTCATTATTAACACACAGTTCTACACTGGACTATACAGGGCTGGCTCAGTATTAACACACAGTTCTACACTGGACTGTACAGGGCTGGGGTCATTATTAACACACAGTTCTATACAGGGCTGGGGTCAGTATTAACACACAGTTCTACACTGGACTGTACAGGGCTGGGGTCAGGATTAACACACAGTTCTACACTGGACTGTACAGGGCTGGGGTCATTATTAACACAGTTCTACACTGGACTATACAGGGCTGGGGTCATTATTAACACAGTACTACACTGGACTATACAGGGCTGGGGTCAGGATTAACACACAGTTCTACACTGGACTGTACAGGGCTGGGGTTAGTATTAACACAGTTCTACACTGGACTATACAGGGCTGGGGTCATTATTAACACACAGTTCTACACTGGACTGTACAGGGCTGGGGTCATTATTAACACACAGTTCTACACTGGACTGTACAGGGCTGGGGTCAGTATTAACACACAGTTCTACACTGGACTGTACAGGGCTGGGGTCATTTAACACACAGTTCTACACTGGACTATACAGGGCTGGGGTTAGTATTAACACAGTTCTACACTGGACTATACAGGGCTGGGGTCAGTATTAACACACAGTTCTACACTGGACTGTACAGGGCTGGGGTCATTTAACACAGTACTACACTGGACTATACAGGGCTGGGGTCATTATTAACACACAGTTCTACACTGGACTGTACAGGGCTGGGGTTAGTATTAACACAGTTCTACACTGGACTATACAGGGCTGGGGTTAGTATTAACACAGTTCTACACTGGACTATACAGGGCTGGGGTCATTAACACACAGTTCTACACTGGACTGTACAGGGCTGGGGTTAGTATTAACACAGTTCTACACTGGACTATACAGGGCTGGGGTCATTATTAACACACAGTTCTACACTGGACTGTACAGGGCTGGGGTCATTATTAACACACAGTTCTACACTGGACTGTACAGGGCTGGGGTCATTATTAACACACAGTTCTACACTGGACTGTACAGGGCTGGGGTCATTATTAACACAGTTCTACACTGGACTATACAGGGCTGGGGTCAGTATTAACACAGTTCTACACTGGACTATACAGGGCTGGGGTCAGTATTAACAGAAAGTTATGACGTCAGATCTCATTAACAGAGACTATTATTTGCTTCTACTCTCTCCCTCTTTCTGCTTCTCTCCCACCTTTCTCTCTCTCTCTCCCACCTTCCTCTCTCCAGACAGCAGTGTGGGTGAACTTCTTTTTCTGGATTCTGATTGGCATACTGGTGGTGATCCAGAGAGGTCAAGGGTCAGATTCCAGAAGGATGACGCCCTCTGAGACCGAACGTCTTTTCCCAGGCCAGGCCCAGCAGCAGTGACTCATAACCGTCTCGCTGTACGACCTGTTGACGCTCACACACAAACACACATATCTATCACTCCTCACTGTCTGACCTGCAAGAGAATGAATGAACCTTACCGTGTGTGTGTGTGTGTGTGTGTGTGTGTGTGTGTGTGTGTGTGTGTGTGTGTGTGTGTGTGTGTGTGTGTGTGTGTGTGTGTGTGTGTGTGTGTGTGTGTGTGTGTGTGTGTGTGTGTGTGTGTGTGTGAGGCTGTGTAGGTTTCTCTCAGTTGTTCTTCTTCTACTGTTCCTGGGCTCGGTGTGTATGTGGACCTCTGAGTACTGCAGCCTAGTGAAGCAGAGATGTTCTACACTGGAATACAGTATATTACATAGTGTCACTGTAGGGGTTCACCTTGTTTTGAAACTGTTTTACTGAGAACAATTCATTTACCTTTGTTAAGCTCTTATACGTTTCTCTGTGGTTCCTCCATCCGCAGTCCTTTCATTCTTCCTGTATTCAGGGAGAGAGGTGTGTGACTGGCTAACAGGGACATCCAATTGTCTCAGATAATATCTCTCCGTGTGTGTCCACTCAGGACCACAGACAAACCAAGTCAGTCGGCATTGTCACACTGTCCTACGCAAACACACACTGAGATTCCTTCCTGGCTACTCAGAAGCTAAGCAACCATTTTGTTACTTCATTCCCTTTCTGCCTGCAATTATTTGTACTTTTTTTTATTTTTATGAATATTGAAAAGCATAAATGTGTATTTTGATTTGAATGAGGTGTTTGTTTTTTTACAGAAGTTTCTTAAACAGTTATCGACCAATAACAGTAGGTGTGAGCAGAGCATCTTGACCAATAAAGATGCATTGGTTTGTCAGATATCCTTCCCTTTTTTTATTGTAGTTTCCATCAGAGACACGCCAGTTTGACTAACTCCTCTACAACATGAGGGAAAGGCTACTGTAGGCCATACAGATGTTTACATGCTGTTTCTTTACATCGCTAAGCTACTGTAGGCCAGCCAGATGTTTCTTTACATCGCTAAGCTACTGTAGGCCAGCCAGATGTTTACATGCTCTCTCCCAGGCTGTTTCTTTACATCGCTAAGCTACTGTAGGCCAGCCAGATGTTTACATGCTCTCCCAGGCTGTTTCTTTACATCGCTAAGCTACTGTAGGCCAGCCAGATGTTTACATGCTCTCCCAGGCTGTTTCTTTACATCGCTAAGCTACTGTAGGCCAGACAGATGTTTACATGCTCTCCCAGGTTGTTTCTTTACATCGCTAAGCTACTGTAGGCCAGACAGATGTTTACATGCTCTCTCCCAGGCTGTTTCTTTACATCGCTAAGCTACTGTAGGCCAGCCAGATGTTTACATGCTCTCTCCCAGGCTGTTTCTTTACATCGCTAAGCTACTGTAGGCCAGCCAGATGTTTACATGCTCTCTCCCAGGCTGTTTCTTTACATCGCTAAGCTACTGTAGGCCAGCCAGATGTTTACATGCTCTCTCCCAGGCTGTTTCTTTACATCGCTAAGCTACTGTAGGTTCTGCTCCCTAAAACTAAATGAACATGACTCCAGACTGTATAAAAGTCTGTCAAATGTGGCATTAGCCTTTTTCTGTGTGTGTGTGTGTGTGTATATATATATATATACGTGCACGCACTACTGTTCAAAGTTTGGAAATGTGCTTGTTTTTGAAAGAAATGCCACTTTCTATTCTGGTTAGAGCCAGTTTGCGCTGTTCTGTAAAAGGTGTAGTACTAAGCGTTGTACGAGATCTTCAGTTTCTTGACAATTTCTCGCATGGATTAGCCTTCATTTCTCAGAACAAGAATAGACTGACGAGTTTCAGAAGAAAGTTCTTTGTTTCTGGACATTTTGAGCCTGTAATCGAACCCACAAATGCTGATGCTCCAGATACTCAGCTAGTCTAAAGGACAGTTTTATTGCTTCTTTAATCAGGACAACAGTTTTCAGCTGTGCTAAATTAATTGCAAAAGGGTTTTTTAATGATCAATTGGCCTTATAAATGATAAACTTGGATTAGCTTACACAACGTGCCATTGGAACACAGGAGTGATGGTTGCTGATAATGGGCCTCTGTAGATATTCCATTTAAAAATCAGCCGTTTCCAGCTACAATAGTTATTTTCAACATTATTGTCTACACTGTATTTCTGATCAATTTGATGTTATTTTAATGGGGAAAAAATGTATTTCAAAAACAAGGACATTTCTAAGTGACTCAACTTTTGAACGGTAGTGTGTGTGTGTGTGTGTGTGTGTGTATATATAGCTAGTGTGAGAACTGGTCTTAAAGCAGAAAATCTATTGGTTAGGGATGGGAGATGAGGTTCGATATATACAGCGCTATGTGGACACCCCTTCAAATGAGTGGTCGGCTATTTCAGCACACCTGTTGCCGACGGGTGTAAAATCGAGCACACAGCCATGCAATCTTCATAGACAAACATCGGCAGTAGAATGGCCTTAATGAAGATCTCAGTGACTTTCAACGTGGCACCGTCATAGGATGCCACCTTTCCAACAAGTCAGTTTGTCAAATTTCTGCCCTGTTATTGTGAAGTGGAAGGCCACACAAGCTCACAGAACGGGACCGCTGAGTGCAGAAGCACGTAAAAATCGTATGTCCTCTGTTGCAACCATTGGCGGCTGCTGAAGGGAGGACGGCTCACAATAATGGAGTCAATGGAAGGGTATCAATCACATGGAAACCACGTCTTCAAAGTGATTACTCCATTAAAGCCATTATTATGAGACGTCCTCCCCTCAGCAGGCCTCCACTGGTTGCAACACTCACTCCCCGGTTCCAAACCTCCTCTGGAAGCGATGTCAGCAGGAGAACTGTTCGTCGGGAGCTTCATGAAATGGGTTTCCATGGTCGAGCAGCCGCACACAAGCCTAAGATCACCATGCACAATGCCAAGCATCAGCTGGAGTGGTGTAAAGCTCTCCATTGGACTCTGGATCTATGGAAACGCGTTCTCTGGAGTGATGATCACACTTCACCATCTGGCAGTCTGACCGATGAATCTGGTGTTTTTTGCGGATGCCAGGAGAACGCTACCTGCCCCAATGCATAGTGCCAACTGTAAAGTTTGGTGGAGGAGGAATAATGGTCTGGGGCTGTTTTTCATGGTTCAGGCCCCTTAGTTCCAGTGAAGGGAAATCTTAATGCTACAAGTATACAATGACATTCTAGAAAAGTATGTACTTCCAACTTTGTGGTAACAGTTTGGGGAAGGCCCCTTCCTGTTTCAGCATGACAATGCCCCGGTGCACAAAGCCAGGTCCATACAGAAATGGTTTGTCGATCGTTGTGAAAGAACTTGACTGGCCTGCACAAAGCCCTGACCTCAACCCCATCAAACACCTTTGGGATGAATTGGAACGCAGACTGCGAGCCAGGCCTAAACGCCCAACATCACTGCAAGGGGGGACCAACTACATATTAATGCCCATGATTTTGGAATCAGATGTTTGACGAGCAGGTGTCCACATACTTTTGGTCATGTAGTGTAGCGTGATGGTTAGTGATGATGATAAATAGGTTTAGAGAACAGGAGACAGTGTACGTTGTTAAAATAATTATTTATTTAACTGTAAAGTCTGCCAGACTTATTTCCAAGTGTGTGTTCACCCCGGGACTCCATCGCAGCCTTGGTATCCAGCTGTTCTTCTCTCTCTCCTCTCTCTACCTCTTTCTCTTCTCTCTCTCTCTTCCGGTTCCTCCCCCTTTTCCTCTCTCCTCTCTCTCTCTCTCTCCTCTCTCCCGGTTCCTCCCCCTTTTCCCCTCTCCCTTTTCTCCTTTCTCTCCTCTCTCCCGGTTCCTCCCCCTTTTCCCCTCTCTCCTCTCTCCCGGTTCCTCCCCCTTTTCTTCTCTCTCCTCTCTTCCATTCAGAGTGTCTTGCTGAGTTTCCGGTGCATTCTATCACTGGCCTCCATCTGAGCTTTGGTATCCAGCAGTTCTTCTAACTGTCTTCTCATCCGGGCCATATCCAGCTGGGTGGCTTGACACTGTTAAATCAATCAATCAATCAATTATCTGTCTATATATATATAAATATCGATCCATCCACAAATCAATCCACACCTCACCTGTTCTCTCAAGCACGCCGACTCCTCCCTCAGTGCGGCGGCGGCCACGGCTAGCTGCTCACTACGCTCCCGACACTGGGACTGCATCTTAACTGCGTCGGTTAAAAGGGACTCGATGCTCACTGCTACGGATTCACACTGGTCCTTAGACATGGTCTGAAGAGAGACGGATGGAGGGATGTGGAGAGAGGAGGAGAGGCATTTAGAGACTTGTCCTTTGACTTGGTTATGGTGGTGATGGTTGGACTACACAGGTGGAGAGAGAAAGTCCCCAGATAGGATGAAGGTAAAGAAAAAAGCTTCACATCTACAGCAGTGGTAGCTCGACATGTCCGTCTGTGTAACTCTCCTCTAAACACTGGACACACACTGAAAACAGATTCACAAAACACTTCTTATGCAAAAACTTAAGAAGCTTCTTAAGATAGGAACTATGTGCAATTCCTCAACATCTTAAGATATAATTTTCTTAAACGCTCATATCTTCTTAGAAACTTCTTAACTATCTATGTACTTAAGAATATTGCTGCTAGGCAACCGATCTAGCTAGCTATGTAGCTAGCAATGGCAATCGCGTTAGCATATTTATTACCGAGATTACTGTTCTAAAACATGTTCTTGGGTTTAAAAGAATCAATACTGAAACTTTCAGGTTAAGTTTGTGTGAATTAAACATGATAAATGGCTTTTATGAGCGTATTTTCTCAACGCCCTGAGTTCAACATGAGGCTTTAACCATCTTGGAATAAATAAACATTTCCAAGATGAAATCAAACAACTTTATTTTCAAGAATCATATTTCTTCTTTACTTTAATTGCTTATGTTTCTCCTTAAGCAAAAAGTTAAGAACATTTCCAAAAACTTCATGAAGAATATCAACTTAGCTTAACTTCATAAATCTATAGTTAAATGTGTGTGGGCAGTTAAGACATTTTGTTCCTAAGGTTTTGTGAATCTGGTTACTGGACCCCATACGTCCAGAGCTTAGCCTGGCATCTGAAGCTTACAGGGGCTTGTCTCTCACCAGCAAGCTCCTGGCATAACAACCAGGTGCAAGCCTGACCGGCCCCATAGTGTGTGTCCCACATTTAAAGAGCTTTAAACACAAACACATATGTGAGCTGAGGGATGATACCTAGCTAGGGCTCACAGCATTTAATCGACAGTGTGTGCGTGTGTGTGAGTATGGTGACGCAGACAGAGACACAGACAACCAGGTCACGCCCTCTAACCTGTGTAGAAACAAGATCACCGTCTGGACAACCCTAGCAGAGTGTTTTATAGAGCTGGGACATCTTCTAAAATGTAGAGTAGTGTTCCAATTCTAGATGTTCAGTCACGACATTATTTGTTAATGGTGGCGTTGCCATGGCTGCCATAGAATGGTGTAGGGTCATGTAAATGACTCATAATGCAGAAACCTCATTGGTCCAACTATAGTAGTTGTTCACCTAGCAGTAGCTAGGTGAACATAGATGCTGTAGTCGGGGGGGGGCATCAGTCAAACACGGAATATTAAATACTTCAGATAGAACTGACTGAATGATCCATGAGGCTAGAAGTGGCCTGAAAGAGGCTTACTCCTGGCTTATCTAGCGAAACCCTTCATCCCCCTCTCTCTCTCTCTCCCTTTTTTTGTGTGGCTTTGACACATAAATCAAATGTACAAAAACAACAAAGACATCTAAAATAAAATGAATTTTAAAAGTCAAGTCAATAGCAGGATTCACACTAGCCCTTTTGTATTCATTCATTTGTTCCGTTGTCATAGCAGTTAACAAGACTTTGACGACATTAAAGCTTACCAAAGATGACAGGTGCCTTTTCAATATGGAGCACCTTGTTCAGGTAGATCCTCAGCTCGTTTTATTCTCCTGTTTTCTGGACGTTCAACTCAACACCGTCTCTCTCTCTCTCTCTCTCTCTCTCTCCTTCAATGATCTGTCTCTCTTCCGTCACCAGTGTCTTTCTTCTCTCCCTTGAACATGCCCGATACTCGACCGCACGTTAATCCCACCAGATTAGAGAGACAGACAGAGACAGAGAGAGAGAGCGACAGAGAGAGCGCAGTAAGCTCCTCTACAATCCATTTAAATATCCAGGAGACACGTTATAAGTAAACGAACAGGTCCAATCAAGATCCTGGTTATTAGGCTTACAGCAAATTAGGCCCTCTGCTGTTGCTTCATTTCACAGCTAGAGGGCGCCAGTCACAGCACAAAAAAGTATTAAAAATATATTTAGCCAGTGGTGCTAGACATTTTCTATATAAAATGATAAGTAGCATATTGTTTTTAAACAGGTGCCTGTTTTTCTTCTTTGACAATACAACAGCTGATTTCAAACGGGGCAAAAATGAATTATTCTGTAAAGTACTCAGGTAGGATACTCTCGTGCTTCCTCAGCGGAAAGAGGCGATCGAGGAGGGGTGGACAATCTTCTGTCCTACTAACAAATTGACCCTCTCCTCGACCACCCATCGAAGAAGTCACACTGACTGACACATTGACTTCAATAGAGATCATGTCCAAATAGACCAGAATGGTATAGCAACATCAGAGAGAGAGGGGGAGAGGACAGACTAGGGTCCCCCAGCCACATCATAATTCACACGGGCACAAACGACCTGAGGGCCCAGCAGGAAAGGATGGCTTCTTCCACTTTCCCCAACGCACAAGTGGTTATCTCCACCCTGCTACCACAAATACTTTCACCCTGCCACCATACAGCGGGTGAATGCAAACATTTCCCGGGACTGTGCCTCACAACCTAATGTATATCTGGCCCACGACTCCAAGGCAGCAATCCAAACTTTTGCCAGGACCCTGAAGGACGTCACCTTCAACCGTAGCAACAGAGCAACGGACACCCCGCACAGACCAACAAGACAACCTCCCAGACCTGAAGGATCTGCACTGAGAGAACCCACACCAAGAGGACCTACACCCAGACCACAGCATCACCAGCCACACCCCAACCAGCTGAGACCACCCCAAGCAACCCACACCCTATATAGCCCACCCCATGTCAGACCTATGCCCCTTCTGCCCACCCCATGCCCCCCGCCCCAAAGGCAAGGACCTCAACATGACAGCAGAACATTTGCCCAGGCAGTGAGCAGAGCAACAGGCTCAACCCCCGCTATTACACCCCCCAAGCCCCATCCTGCGACCTAAGAGGTATGTATCAGATGGTCAATATGCTCTGCTCACACCTACTGTGATGGTCCGGGACTAAACCACACAAAAACAACACTAGACACTATGGAACACAAAGATTTTACTATCTCATCCTGGAACATACAAGGTCTGAGATCATCTGTCTTTGGCCTAAAGAGCAGGAACCCAGACTACATCAAAGAAATTGGAAATACAGACATTGTCATCCTACAAGAAACATGGTATAAAGGAGACGGACCCACTGGTTGCCCTCTAGGTTACAGAGAGCTGGTAGTCCCATCCACCAAACTACCAGGTGTGAAACAGGGCAGAGACTCTGGGGGTATGCTAATTTGGTATGGAGCAGACCTAACCCACTATTAAATTAATTAAAACAGGAACATTTTACATCTGGCTAGAAATTAATAAGGAAATGATCTCAACAGAGATAAATGTCCTCCTGTGTGCTACCTATATCCCCCCACTAGAATCCCCATACTTTAATGAAGACAGCTTCTCCATCCTGGAGGGGGAAATCAACCATTTCCAGGTCCAGGGACATGTACTAGTCTGTGGCGACCTAAATGCCAGAACTGGACAAGAACCTGACACCCTCAGCACACAGGGGGACAAACACCTGCCTGGAGGTGACAGATTCCCTCCCCCATATGCCCCCAAGACACAACTATGACAACATAACCAACAAAAACGGGTCACAACTCCTGCAGCTCTGTCGGACGCTGGGTATGTACACAGTCAATGGTAGGCTTCGAGGAAACTCCTATAGTAGGTACACATATAGCTCATCTCTTGGTACTGTAGACTACCTTTTCACTGACCTCAACCCAGAGCCTCTCAGAGCGTTCACAGTCAGTCCACTGACACCCCTATCAGATCACAGCAAAATCAGTACTTGAACAGAGCTTTGCTCAATCATGAGGCATCAAAGCCAAAGGAACTGAATAATATTTAGAAATGCTATAGATGGAAGGAAAGTAGTGTGGAAATCTACCAAAAAACTATTAGGCAACAACAAATTCAATCCCTTTTAGACAATTTCCTGAACAGAATGTTTCACTGTAATAGTGAAGTTGTAAACTTGGCAGTAGAAAACCTAAACAGTATATTTGACCTCTCAGCTTCCCTATCAAATATAAAAATGTCAAACAGAAAACCAAAGAAAATGAACAACAATGACAAGTGGTTTGGTGAAGAATGCAAAAATCTGAGAAACCTGTCCAACCAAAAACAGAGACCCAGAAAACCTGAGCCTACGCCTTCACTATGGTGAATCACTAAAACAATACAGAAATACACTACGGAAAAAGAAGGAACAGCATGTCAGAAATACGCTACGGAAATTAACAGCACTACTATCATTAACAGCAGACTAGTTAATTTCCTCAGTGATAACAATGTACTGAGCAAATGTCAAATAGGCTTTTTACCTAATTACTGTCCACAGACCACGTATTCACCATGCGTACCCTAACTGACAAAAAAACAAACCAAAACAAAGGCAAAGTCTAATCGTGCTTTGTTGATTTAAAAAAAAAAAAAGCCTTTGACTCAATTTGGCATAAGGTTCTGCTATACAAATTGATGTAAGGTGGTGTTGGGGGAAAAACATAGGACAGTATGAAATCCATGTACACAAACAACATTTGTGCGGTTAAAATTGGCAAAAAAACACATTTCTTTCCACGGGACCAGGGGGTGAGTCAGGGATGCAGCTTAAGCCCCACCCTCTTCAACATATACAGTGCCTTGACTTTTTCCACATTGTTTTTACATTACAGCCTTATTTTAAAATGGGTTCAGATTAATATTTTTCCTCATCAATCTACACACAATAATACCCCATAATGACATCACAATACCCCATAATGACAAAGTGAAAACATGTTTTTAGAAATGTTTGAAAATTGATTAAAAAATGAAAAATTGGATTCAGTTTTTACAAACACCAAATTGAGAGTCTTCATGCAGAATATCCTCCATGTACAATGTAAAACACCAAATAATGCATGCAGAGCAGAATTAAGCCGACACCTGCTAATTATCAAAATCCAGAAAAGAGCTGTTAAATTCTACAACCACCTAAAAGGAAGCGATTCACAAACCTTCCATAACAAAGTCATCACCTACAGAGAGATGCACCTGGAGAAGAGTCCCCTAAGCAAGCTGGTCCTGGGGCTCTGATCACAAACACAAACAGACCCCACAATTGACTTGGCTTCATATGCTATTATTAATAATAATAATAATATCCTGGCTGGTGTTCAATTCTGCTCTCTGTCAGATCCTGTATACCTTGTGAAGAATAACATTGTTGTGGTAGCTTGTGTCAACAGAACAGCCAGCTCTGAAATTACATATCTATTTAGCAGGTTAGGAACACAATCAGACCCAACCAAATCATGAGAAAACAAAAAAATAATTACTTGACACATTGGAAAGAATTTACAAAAAAACAGAGCAAACTAGAATGCTATTTGGCCCTAAACAGAGAGTACACAGTGACAGAATACCTGACCACTGTGACTGACCCAAACTTAAGGAAAGCTTTGACTATGTACAGACTTAGTGAGCATAGCCTTGCTATTGAGAAAGGCCGCCGTAGGCAGACATGACTCTCAAGAGAAGACAGGCTATGTGCACACTGCCCACATAATGAGGTGGAAACTGAGCTGCACTTCCTAACCTCCTGCCAAATGTATGACCATATTAGAGACACATATTTCCCTCAGTTTACACAGATCCACAAATAATTTGAAAACAAACCTGATTTTGATAAACTCCCATATCTACTGGGTGAAATACCACAGTGACATCACAGCAGCAAGATTTGTGACCTGTTGCCACAAAAAATGGCAACCAGTGAAGAACAAACACCATTGTAAATACAACCCATATTTATGTTTATTTATTTTCCCTTTTGTACTTTTGCTATCTGCACATCATTACAACACTGTATATAGACATATTATGACATTTGAAATGTCTTTATTCTTTTGGAACTTTGTATTGTGTAATGTTTACTGTTAATTTTGTATTGTTTATTTCACTTTTGTTTATTATCTATTTCACTTGCTTTGGTAATGTAAACATATGTTTCCCATGTCAAAAAAGCCCTTAAATTGAATTGACAGACAGAGAGAAAGACAGACGAGACAGAGAGCGTGAGAAAGAGAGCGAGCGAGAGAGAGAGACTGTTCCCAAATTAATATAGTTGGTTCAGAGTTATTTTTGATATTTCAAACTGCATGTCCTGATTGCGTCTGGTGTGGATGAATCAACATCCTGGTGTAGTCAGCATGTAAACCCTTAACCTTAACTTCAGGCATTAACATCGAAGGATCATACTTAAAATATTGATGTCATTATGTAATGACATGCATTCGGGAAGTAGCTGTAATATCATAGAGAACCACAGGGGGCGCTAATACCTCACCATGTTGTTCCTGTCTGTCCTCTGTAGCTGTAATATCATAGAGACCCACAGGGGGTGCTAATAGCTCACCATGTTGTTCCTGTCTGTCCTCTGGAGCTGTAATATCATAGAGAACCACAGGGGGGTGCTAATACCTCACCATGTTGTTCCTGTCTGTCCTCTGGAGCTGTAATATCATAGAGAACCACAGGGGGTGCTAATACCTCACCATGTTGTTCCTGTCTGTCCTCTGGAGCTGTAATATCATAGAGACCCACAGGGGGTGCTAATACCTCACCATGTTGTTCCTGTCTGTCCTCTGTAGCTGTAATATCATAGAGAACCACAGGGGGTGCTAATACCTCACCATGTTGTTCCTGTCTGTCCTCTGTAGCTGTAATATCATAGAGAACCACAGGGGGCGCTAATACCTCACCATGTTGTTCCTGTCTGTCCTCTGTAGCTGTAATATCATAGAGAACCACAGGGGGTGCTAATACATCACCATGTTGTTCCTGTCTGTCCTCTGGAGCTGTAATATCATAGAGAACCACAGGGGGTGCTAATACCTCACCATGTTGTTCCTGTCTGTCCTCTGGAGCTGTAATATCATAGAGAACCACAGGGGGTGCTAATACCTCACCATGTTGTTCCTGTCTGTCCTCTGGAGCTGTAATATCATAGAGAACCACAGGGGGGTGCTAATACCTCACCATGTTGTTCCTGTCTGTCCTCTGGAGCTGTAATATCATAGAGAACCACAGGGGGGTGCTAATACCTCACCATGTTGTTCCTGTCTGTCCTCTGGAGCTGTAATATCATAGAGAACCACAGGGGGTGCTAATACCTCACCATGTTGTTCCTGTCTGTCCTCTGGAGCTGTAATATCATAGAGAACCACAGGGGGTGCTAATACCTCACCATGTTGTTCCTGTCTGTCCTCTGGAGCTGTAATATCATAGAGAACCACAGGGGGTGCTAATACCTCACCATGTTGTTCCTGTCTGTCCTCTGGAGCTGTAATATCATAGAGAACCACAGGGGGTGCTAATACCTCACCATGTTGTTCCTGTCTGTCCTCTGGAGCTGTAATATCATAGAGAACCACAGGGGGGTGCTAATACCTCACCATGTTGTTCCTGTCTGTCCTCTGGAGCTGTAATATCATAGAGAACCACAGGGGGTGCTAATACCTCACCATGTTGTTCCTGTCTGTCCTCTGGAGCTGTAATATCATAGAGAACCACAGGGGGTGCTAATACCTCACCATGTTGTTCCTGTCTGTCCTCTGGAGCTGTAATATCATAGAGAACCACAGGGGGTGCTAATACCTCACCATGTTGTTCCTGTCTGTCCTCTGGAGCTGTAATATCATAGAGACCCACAGGGGGTGCTAATACCTCACCATGTTGTTCCTGTCTGTCCTCTGGAGCTGTAATATCATAGAGAACCACAGGGGGTGCTAATACCTCACCATGTTGTTCCTAGTTTTTTCCCCTCATCAATCTATACACCATATCCCATAATGACAAAGCAAAAACAGTTTTTTTTTTAATTTTTGCGAATGTATAAATAAATAAATCACATTTACAGTGGCAAGAAAAAGTATGTGAACCTTTTGGAATTACCTGGATTTCTGCATAAATTGGTCATAAAATTTGATCTGATCTTCATCTAAATCACAACAATAGACAAATACAGGGTGCTTAAACTAATAACAAATTATTGTAATTTTCTTGTCTATGTTGAATACATCACTTAAACTTTCACAGTGTAGGTTGGAAAAAGTATGTGAACCCCTAAGCTAATTCCAAAAGCTAATTGGAATCAGGAGTCAGCTAACCTGGAGTCCAATCAATGAGACGAGATTGGAGATGTTGGTTAGAGCTGCCTTGCCCTATAAAAAAACTCACAAAATGTGATTTTTCTATTCACAAGAAGCATTGCCTAATGTGAACCATGCCTCAAACAAAAGAGATCGCAGAAGACCTAAGATTGAGAATTGTTGACTTGCATAAAGCTGGAAAGGGTTACAAAAGTATCTCTAAAAGCCTTGATGTTCATCAGTCCACGGTAAGAGAAATTGTCTATTAATGGAGAAAGTTCAGCACTGTTGCTACTCTCCCTAGGAGTGGCCGTCCTGCAAAGATGACTACAAGAGCACAGTGCAGAATGCTCATTGAGGTTAAGAAGAACCCTAGAGTGTCAGCTAAAGACTTACAGAAATCTCTGGAACATGCTAACATCTCTGTTGACGAGTCTACGATACGTAAAACACTAAACAAGAATGGTGTTCATGGAAGGACACCACGGAAGAAGCCACTGCTGTCCAAAAAAGACATTGTTGCACGTCTAGCCCTAAGAAGATTTATGTAAATAAGGTATGTCTGTTTTTTTATTTTGAATAAATTTGGCAATTTTTTTTTTTTTAACTTTCGCTTTGTCATTGTAGTTGATTTAATTTAATAGATTTTAGAATGAGGCTGTAACGTAACAAAATGTGGAAAAGGGGAAGGGGTATGAATACTTTCTGAATGCACTGTAGATTAAAAATATCGTACAATATGTTGGATTTCTACATCGGAAAAACAGCAGGTCTTCAGCTAACGTTTACTATCAGAAAACAAACTGGGCAGCAGCACCTGTTGGCAAATTAATCTATAGTACAATCTATCTACAGTCCATTCTAAGCCCTATCCTGTCCTGCATATATAGAGAGGAGAGAGAGAGAGGGAGAGCAAAGAAAAGAAAACATTAGCTTGCATTCCTGTATTATGGACCAAGGGCTAAAAATAACATTTACAGAAATACTAGAAATACTTAAATACATTTTGCTCGTTGAGCCACAATAAAATAACAAAGTTGTAGCCCACACACAGACACACACAGACACACAGACACACACACACACAGAAGCGAGCAGGACGTGTGAATCATCACAAGGTAAACCAATGATATCCTGGTATATCAAGCAGGGTGACTTTATTATTGGTAACATTCACCATCAGTACCATCACAGGTATTGTAGCATATTCATTCAATTACATTTATTATCGGAAATATATAGAAGACCTTTCCTTTTAGTTTGCGTGAATATAAAGCTGTGTTGATAGAGGTGGCCAGTAAAGTAAACACTGTATTACAATGTTAGCTCATCCATTCACTTACCCCAACCGACTAGCTGGCCAGCACACACAAGACTTGGTTCTGAGATCGGAGATTAGTGGAAACCAACAGGGTCATAAAATAATCTGGGATTTTAAAATACAGATGATAATCCAGACTGTATGTCTGTCCCCTGTAGACCATAATGGTACTGACCAGTAGTAATATCTGTCCCCTGTAGACCATAATGGTACTGACCAGTAGTAATATCTGACCCCTGTAGACCATAATGGTACTGACCAGTAGTAATATCTGTCCCCTGTAGACCATAAATGGTACTGACCAGTAGTAATATCTGTCCCCTGTAGACCATAATGGTACTGACCAGTAGTAATATCTGTCCCCTGTAGACCATAATGGTACTGACCAGTAGTAATATCTGTCCCCTGTAGACCATAATGGTACTGACCTGTAGTAATAACAACAGTACAATCATTAATAGTATCTTATATAAAGCAGAGCAGAATAATAACAGGTTGAAATATCAGGAGGAATAGTTTTTGTTTTGGAGCTTTTTGGTGCCTGTCTGAAAGTCTGAAAAAAGTATTCAGAAGCCTTTTTAAACCTCAAATCCACTACAAGATTAAAATTTCCAGCATTGCAGGACAGTAGGATGATCAAATGAAAATCCTACACCTGTAGGGAATAGGGTGTGTTTTGAGACTTGCTTAATCGTAGTAATAATATAATGGTCCTTATCAGCCTGTCCACATTCGTGCTGCAACACAAAGACATTCCAACAGCTTAGCGATGAATTTACAGCGACAAAATGTAACCGACGTCTACAAGAACGTGGCTCCGTAGTTGGCTGAACACGCAAATGGCGATCAGTGTGCTTGATCAAGTTGTGTGTGTGTGTGTGTGTGTGTGTGTGTGTGTGTGTGTGTGTGTGTGTGTGTGTGTGTGTGTGTGTGTGTGTGTGTGTGTGTGTGTGTGAGAGAGAGATAGCTAGATCCACACAATCAAAACCAGGGCATCTGTTTGTGGTCTAGATTCATTCTGGAAGGTTCTTTTCATTTAGTAGAATAAAATACTACCATCTCTCTCTCCCTCTCTCTCGGCTGGAAGTCCTTGGTCAGCTGGCTATGTTTTTCAGTGTGCAGTAGGTTCTTGGAGAGAGAGATCCATAACGAGGGGGCCGTCCGTGAAAGCCAACCCAGGGGCTTGAATCGCAGCCTGTGCCCCTGGACCGACCTCTGACCTCCATAGAACCAGAGAAGTATCCAGTATCCATATAGTTCCGCCTGGGGGGTTGAGAAGAGGGGGGGGGGGGGGGGGGGGACGCTGCTTTAAACTCAGGCCCAGTCCCTCACCTCAAACGCTGGCTAGATGCAGACAGCATTGAAAGGCAAAAGTGACAGAAAAAGAGATTATTAAAAATATATTACACTACTTCCATACACTATGAGGTACAGTGTACATACAGATAGGGCTGTCCCATAAACGCAGTGCACTACATAGGGAATAGGGTGGGATGTGAGAGCAGTGGATGCTGCTGAGAGGAGGAGCAGTGGAGGCTGGTGAGGGGGAGGAGCAGTGGAGGCTGGTGAGGGGGAGGCAGTGGGGCTTGAGGAGGGGGGGAGCAGTGGAGGCTGGTGGAGGGAGGAGCAGTGGAGCTGGTGAGGGGGAGGAGCAGTGGAGGCTGGTGGGGGGGGGACAGTGGGCTGGTGAGGGAGGAGCAGTGGAGGCTGCTGAGGGGAGAGCAGTGGAGCTCTGAGGGAGGAGCAGTGGAGGCTGCTGAGGGAGAGGAGCAGTGGAGGCTGCTGAGGGGGAGGAGCAGTGGAGGCTGCTGAGAGGAGGAGCAGTGGAGGCTGGTGAGGGGGAGGAGCAGTGGAGGCTGGTGAGGGGGAGGAGCAGTGGAGGCTGGTGAGGGGGAGGAGCAGTGGAGGCTGCTGAGAGGAGGAGCAGTGGAGGCTGGTGAGGGGGAGGAGCAGTGGAGGCTGGTGAGGGGGAGGAGCAGTGGAGGCTGGTGAGGGGGAGGAGCAGTGGAGGCTGCTGAGGGGGAGGAGCAGTGGAGGCTGCTGAGGCTGAGGACGAATCATAATAACGTCCGGAACGAAGCAAATGGAATGGCACCAAACACCTGGAAAACAATGTCTTTGATGTATTTGATACCATTCCACTGATCTCGCCAATTAAGGTGCCAGCAACCTCCTGTGGTAAGGGGGCTATAGGAGGTCAAAGAGGAGGAACAGACATCCTCCATTTTGTTTTGCTGTGCTGGGTCGTTGGCTGATTAAGAAGACAGGGTCCAGTGTGATGGACCATAGAAAGCCTGTAGAGCTGACGGTGAAGCCAAACACACAGGGAGTTTCTGTCCACGGTTTATAGATGGACTGGTTCATGATAACACTCAGACGTGTGGATTCTCAGTGTCCATGTTTATTCATATAGCATGCTGACCTGCCTCTGAGTGTTCAATTCAGTTGAAACTACAATAATAGAATGTTCCCTTTAGTCCTCTCTTTTAGTTGAAGGGGAATGGAACTCTCCTTCTCCCTCTGGCTTTCAGTTGAAGGGGAATGGAACTCTCCTTCTCCCTCTGTCCTTCAGTTGAAGGGGAATGGAACTCTCCTTCTCCCTCTGTCCTTCAGTTGAAGGAGAATGGAACTCTCCTTCTCCCTCTGTCCTTCAGATGAAGGGGAATGGAACTCTCCTTCTCCCTCTGTACTTCAGTTGAAGGAGAATGGAACTCTCCTTCTCCCTCTGTCCTTCAGTTGAAGGAGAATGGAACTCTCCTTCTCCCTCTGTACTTCAGTTGAAGGAGAATGGAACTCTCCTTCTCCCTCTGTCCTTCAGTTGAAGGGGAATGGAACTCTCCTTCTCCCTCTGTACTTCAGTTGAAGGAGAATGGAACTCTCCTTCTCCCTCTGTCCTTCAGTTGAAGGAGAATGGAACTCTCCTTCTCCCTCTGTCCTTCAGTTGAAGGGGAATGGAACTCTCCTTCTCCCTCTGTACTTCAGTTGAAGGGGAATGGAACTCTCCTTCTCCCTCTGTACTTCAGTTGAGGGGAATGGAACTCTCCTTCTCCCTCTGTCCTTCAGTTGAAGGAGAATGGAACTCTCCTTCTCCTCTGTCCTTCAGTTGAAGGAGAATGGAACTCTCCTTCTCCCTCTGTCCTTCAGTTGAAGGAATGGAACTCTCCTTCTCCCTCTGTCCTTCAGTTGAAGGGGAATGGAACTCTCCTTCTCCCTCTGTCCTTCAGTTGAAGGGAATGGAACTCTCCTTCTCCCTCTGTCCTTCAGTTGAAGGGAATGGAACTCTCCTTCTCCCTCTGTACTTCAGTTGAAGGAGAATGGAACTCTCCTTCTCCCTCTGTACTTCAGTTGAAGGAGAATGGAACTCTCCTTCTCCCTCTGTCCTTCAGTTGAAGGAGAATGGAACTCTCCTTCTCCCTCTGTACTTCAGTTGAAGGAGATGGAACTCTCCTTCTCCCTCTGTCCTTCAGTTGAAGGGAATGGAACTCTCCTTCTCCCTCTGTACCTTCAGTTGAGAGAATGGAACTCTCCTTCTCCCTCTGTCCTTCAGTTGAAGGGAATGGAACTCTCCTTCTCCCTCTGTCCTTTCAGTTGAAGGGGAATGGAACTCTCCTTCTCCCTCTGTACTTCAGTTGAAGGGGAATGGAACTCTCCTTCTCCTCTGTACTTTCAGTTGAAGGGAATGGACTCTCCTTCTCCCTCTGTCCTTCAGTTGAAGGAGAATGGAACTCTCCTTCTCCCTCTGTCCTTCAGTTGAAGGAGAATGGAACTCTCCTTCTCCCTCTGTCCTTCAGTTGAAGGAGAATGGAACTCTCCTTCTCCCTCTGTCCTTCAGTTGAAGGGGAATGGAACTCTCCTTCTCCCTCTGTCCTTCAGTTGAAGGGGAATGGAACTCTCCTTCTCCCTTGTCCTTCAGTTGAAGGGGAATGGAACTCTCCTTCTCCCTCTTGTCCTTCAGTTGAAGGAGAATGGAACTCTCCTTCTCCCTCTGTCCTTCAGTTGAAGGGGAATGGAACTCTCCTTCTCCCTCTGTCCTTCAGTTGAAGGGGAATGGAACTCTCCCTTTGTCCTTCAGTTGAAGGGGAATGGAACTCTCCTTCTCCCTTTGTCCTTCAGTTGAAGGAGAATGGAACTCTCCTTCTCCCTCTGTCCTTCAGTTGAAGGGGAATGGAACTCTCCTTCTCCCTCTGTACTTCAGTTGAAGGGGAATGGAACTCTCCTTCTCCCTTTGTCCTTCAGTTGAAGGGGAATGGAACTCTCCTTCTCCCTCTGTCCTTCAGTTGAAGGAGAATGGAACTCTCCTTCTCCATCTGTCCTTCAGTTGAAGGAGAATGGAACTCTCCTTCTCCCTCTGTCCTTCAGTTGAAGGGGAATGGAACTCTCCTTCTCCCTCTGTACTTCAGTTGAAGGGGAATGGAACTCTCCTTCTCCCTTTGTACTTCAGTTGAAGGGGAATGGAACTCTCCTTCTCCCTCTGTCCTTCAGTTGAAGGGGAATGGAACTCTCCTTCTCCCTCTGTCCTTCAGTTGAAGGAGAATGGAACTCTCCTTCTCCCTCTGTCCTTCAGTTGAAGGGGAATGGAACTCTCCTTCTCCCTCTGTACTTCAGTTGAAGGGGAATGGAACTCTCCTTCTCCCTCTGTCCTTCAGTTGAAGGAGAATGGAACTCTCCTTCTCCCTCTGTCCTTCAGTTGAAGGGGAATGGAACTCTCCTTCTCCCTTTGTCCTTCAGTTGAAGGGGAATGGAACTCTCCATCTCCCTCTTGTCCTTCAGTTGAAGGAGAATGGAACTCTCCTTCTCCCTCTGTCCTTCAGTTGAAGGGGAATGGAACTCTCCTTCTCCCTCTGTCCTTCAGTTGAAGGGGAATGGAACTCTCCTTCTCCCTTTGTCCTTCAGTTGAAGGGGAATGGAACTCTCCTTCTCCCTTTGTCCTTCAGTTGAAGGGGAATGGAACTCTCCTTCTCCCTCTGTCCTTCAGTTGAAGGGGAATGGAACTCTCCTTCTCCCTCTGTACTTCAGTTGAAGGGAATGGAACTCTCCTTCTCCCTTTGTCCTTCAGTTGAAGGGGAATGGAACTCTCCTTCTCCCTCTGTCCTTCAGTTGAAGGGGAATGGAACTCTCCTTCTCCCTTTGTCCTTCAGTTGAAGGGGAATGGAACTCTCCTTCTCCCTCTGTACTTCAGTTGAAGGGGAATGGAACTCTCCTTCTCCCTCTGTCCTTCAGTTGAAGGGGAATGGAACTTTCCTTCTCCCTCTGTCCTTCAGTTGAAGGGGAATGGAACTCTCCTTCTCGCTCTGTCCTTCAGTTGAAGGGGAATGGAACTCTCCTTCTCGCTCTGTCCTTCAGTTGAAGGAGAATGGAACTCTCCTTCTCCCTCTGTCCTTCAGTTGAAGGGGAATGGAACTCTCCTTCTCCCTCTGTCCTTCAGTTGAAGGGGAATGGAACTCTCCTTCTCCCTCTGTCCTTCAGTTGAAGGGAATGGAACTCTCCTTCTCCCTCTGTCCTTCAGTTGAAGGGGAATGGAACTCTCCTTCTCCCTCTGTCCTTTAGTTGAAGGGGAATGGAACTCTCCTTCTCCCTCTGTCCTTCAGTTGAAGGAGAATGGAACTCTCCTTCTCCCTCTGTCCTTCAGTTGAAGGGGAATGGAACTCTCCTTCTCCCTTTGTCTTTCAGTTGAAGGGGAATGGAACTCTCCTTCTCCCTCTGTACTTCAGTTGAAGGGGAATGGAACTCTCCTTCTCCCTCTGTCCTTCAGTTGAAGGGGAATGGAACTCTCCTTCTCCCTCTGTCCTTCAGTTGAAGGGGAATGGAACTCTCCTTCTCCCTCTGTCCTTCAGTTGAAGGAGAATGGAACTCTCCTTCTCCCCTGTACTTCAGTTGAAGGGGAATGGAACTCTCCTTCTCCCTCTGTACTTCAGTTGAAGGGGAATGGAACTCTCCTTCTCCCTCTGTCCTTCAGTTGAAGGGAATGGAACTCTCCTTCTCCCTCTGTCCTTCAGTTGAAGGAGAATGGAATCTCCTTCTCCCTCCCTCTGTCCTTCAGTTGAAGGGGAATGGAACTCTCCTTCTCCCTCTGTACTTCAGTTGAAGGGGAATGGAACTCTCCTTCTCCCTTTGTCCTTCAGTTGAAGGGGAATGGAACTCTCCTTCTCCCTCTGTCCTTCAGTTGAAGGGGAATGAACTCTCCTTCTCCCTCTGTCCTTCATTGAAGGGAATGGAACTCTCCTTCTCCCTCTGTACTTCAGTTGAGAGAATGGAACTCTCCTTCTCCCTCTGTACTTCAGTTGAAGGGGAATGGAACTCTCGTTCTCCCTTTGTCCTTCAGTTGAAGGGGAATGGAACTCTCCTTCTCCCTCTGTACTTCAGTTGAAGGGGAATGGAACTCTCCTTCTCCCTCTGTCCTTCAGTTGAAGGAGAATGGAACTCTCCTTCTCCCTTTGTCCTTCAGTTGAAGGAGAATGGAACTCTCCTTCTCCCTCTGTCCTTCAGTTGAAGGGGAATGGAACTCTCCTTCTCCCTCTGTCCTTCAGTTGAAGGGGAATGGAACTCTCCTTCTCCCTTTGTCCTTCAGTTGAAGGGGAATGGAACTCTCCTTCTCCCTCTTGTCCTTCAGTTGAAGGAGAATGGAACTCTCCTTCTCCCTCTGTCCTTCAGTTGAAGGAGAATGGAACTCTCCTTCTCCCTCTGTCCTTCAGTTGAAGGGGAATGGAACTCTCCTTCTCCCTTTGTCCTTCAGTTGAAGGGGAATGGAACTCTCCTTCTCCCTCTGTCCTTCAGTTGAAGGAGAATGGAACTCTCCTTCACCCTCTGTCCTTCAGTTGAAGGGGAATGGAACTCTCCTTCTCCTCTGTACTTCAGTTGAAGGGGAATGGAACTCTCCTTCTCCCTTTGTCCTTCAGTTGAAGGGGAATGGAACTCTCCTTCTCCCTCTGTCCTTCAGTTGAAGGGGAATGGAACTCTCCTTCTCCCTCTGTCCTTCAGTTGAAGGGGAATGGAACTCTCCTTCTCCCTTTGTCCTTTTGAGGGGAATGGAACTCTCCTTCTCCCTTTGTCCTTCAGTTGAAGGAGAATGGAACTCTCCTTCACCCTCTGTCCTTCAGTTGAAGGGGAATGGAACTCTCCTTCTCCCTCTGTACTTCAGTTGAAGGGGAATGGAACTCTCCTTCTCCCTTTGTCCTTCAGTTGAAGGGGAAGGAACTCTCCTTCTCCCTCTGTCCTTCAGTTGAGGGAATGGAACTCTCCTTCTCCTTTGTCTTCATTGAAGGGAATGGAACTCTCCTTCTCCCTCTGTACTTCAGTTGAAGGGGAATGGAACTCTCCTTCTCCCTCTGTCCTTCAGTTGAAGGGAATGGAACTCTCCTTCTCCCTCTGTCCTTCAGTTGAGGGGAATGGAACTCTCCTTCTCGCTCTGTCCTTCAGTTGAAGGGGATGGAACTCTCCTTCTCGCTCTGTCCTTCAGTTGAAGGAGAATGGAACTCTCCTTCTCCCTCTGTCCTTCAGTTGAGGGGAATGGAACTCTCCTTCTCCCTCTGTCCTTCAGTTGAAGGGAATGGAACTCTCCTTCTCCCTCTGTCCTTCAGTTGAAGGGGAATGGAACTCTCCTTCTCCCTCTGTCCTTCAGTTGAGGGGGAATGGAACTCTCCTTCTCCCTCTGTCCTTCAGTTGAAGGGGAATGGAACTCTCCTTCTCCCTCTGTCCTTCAGTTGAAGGGAATGAACTCTCCTTCTCCCTCTGTCCTTCGTTGAAGGGGAATGGAACTCTCCTTCTCCCTCTGTCCTTTACTTGAAGGGGAATGGAACTCTCCTTCTCCCTCTGTCCTTCAGTTGAAGGAGAATGGAACTCTCCTTCTCCCTCTGTCCTTCAGTTGAAGGGGAATGGAACTCTCCTTCTCCCTTTGTCCTTCAGTTGAAGGGGAATGGAACTCTCCTTCTCCTTTGTCCTTCAGTTGAAGGGAATGGAACTCTCCTTCTCCCTCTGTACTTCAGTTGAAGGGAATGGAACTCTCCTTCTCCCTCTGTCCTTCAGTTGAAGGGGAATGGAACTCTCCTTCTCCCTCTGTCCTTCAGTTGAAGGGGAATGGAACTCTCCTTCTCCCTCTGTCCTTCAGTTGAAGGAGAATGGAACTCTCCTTCTCCCTCTGTACTTCAGTTGAAGGGGAATGGAACTCTCCTTCTCCCTCTGTACTTCAGTTGAAGGGGAATGGAACTCTCCTTCTCCCTCTGTCCTTCAGTTGAAGGGGAATGGAACTCTCCTTCTCCCTCTGTCCTTCAGTTGAAGGAGAATGGAACTCTCCTTCTCCCTCTGTCCTTCAGTTGTAGGGGAATGGAACTCTCCTTCTCCCTCTGTACTTCAGTTGAAGGGGAATGGAACTCTCCTTCTCCCTTTGTCCTTCAGTTGAAGGGGAATGGAACTCTCCTTCTCCCTCTGTCCTTCAGTTGAAGGGGAATGGAACTCTCCTCCCTTTGTCCTTCAGTTGAAGGGGAATGGAACTCTCCTTCTCCCTCTGTACTTCAGTTGAAGGGGAATGGAACTCTCCTTCTCCCTCTGTCCTTCAGTTGAAGGGGAATGGAACTCTCCTTCTCCCTCTGTCCTTCAGTTGAAGGGGAATGGAACTCTCCTTCTCCCTCTGTCCTTCAGTTGAAGGAGAATGGAACTCTCCTTCTCCCTTTGTCCTTCAGTTGAAGGGGAATGGAACTCTCCTTCTCCCTCTGTACTTCAGTTGAAGGGGAATGGAACTCTCCTTCTCCCTCTGTCCTTCAGTTGAAGGGGAATGGAACTCTCCTTCTCCCTTTGTCCTTCAGTTGAAGGGGAATGGAACTCTCCTTCTCCCTTTGTCCTTCATGTGAAGGGGAATGGAACTCTCCTTCTCCCTCTGTCCTTCAGTTGAAGGGGAATGGAACTCTCCTTCTCCCTCTGTCCTTCAGTTGAGGGGAATGGAACTCTCCTTCTCGCTCTGTCCTTCAGTTGAAGGGGAATGGAACTCTCCTTCTCGCTCTGTCCTTCAGTTGGGAGAATGGAACTCTCCTTCTCCCTCTGTCCTTCAGTTGAAGGGGAATGGAACTCTCCTTCTCCCTCTGTCCTTCAGTTGAAGGGGAATGGAACTCTCCTTCTCCCTCTGTCCTTCAGTTGAAGGGGAATGGAACTCTCCTTCTCCCTCTGTCCTTCAGTTGAAGGGGAATGGAACTCTCCTTCTCCCTCTGTCCTTTAGTTGAAGGGGAATGGAACTCTCCTTCTCCCTTTGTCCTTCAGTTGAAGGGGAATGGAACTCTCCTTCTCCCTCTGTCCTTCAGTTGAAGGGAATGGAACTCTCCTTCTCCCTCTGTCCTTCAGTTGAAGGGGAATGGAACTCTCCTTCTCCCTCTGTCCTTTACTTGAAGGGGAATGGAACTCTCCTTCTCCCTCTGTCCTTCAGTTGAAGGAGAATGGAACTCTCCTTCTCCCTCTGTCCTTCAGTTGAAGGGGAATGGAACTCTCCTTCTCCCTTTGTCCTTCAGTTGAGGGGAATGGAACTCTCCTTCTCCCTTTGTCCTTCAGTTGAAGGGGAATGGAACTCTCCTTCTCACTCTGTACTTCAGTTGAAGGGGAATGGAACTCTCCTTCTCCCTCTGTCCTTCAGTTGAAGGGGAATGGAACTCTCCTTCTCCCTCTGTCCTTCAGTTGAAGGGGAATGGAACTCTCCTTCTCCCTCTGTCCTTCAGTTGAAGGAGAATGGAACTCTCCTTCTCCCTTTGTCCTTCAGTTGAGGGAATGGAACTCTCCTTTCCCTCTGTACTTCAGTTGAGGGGAATGGAACTCTCCTTCTCCCTCTGTCCTTCAGTTGAAGGGGAATGGAACTCTCCTTCTCCCTTTGTCCTTCAGTTGAAGGGGAATGGAACTCTCCTTCTCCTTTGTCCTTCAGTTGAAGGGAATGGAACTCTCCTTCTCCCTCTGTCCTTCAGTTGAAGGGGAATGGAACTCTCCTTCTCCCTCTGTCCTTCAGTTGAAGGGAATGGAACTCTCCTTCTCGCTCTGTCCTTCAGTTGAAGGGGAATGGAACTCTCCTTCTCCTCTGTCCTTCAGTTGAAGGGAATGGAACTCTCCTTCTCCCTCTGTCCTTCAGTTGAAGGGGAATGGACTCTCTCCTTCTCCCTCTGTCCTTCAGTTGAAGGGAATGGAACTCTCCTTCTCCCTCTGTCCTTCAGTTGAAGGGGAATGGAACTCTCCTTCTCCTCTGTCCTTCAGTTGAAGGGGAATGGAACTCTCCTTCTCCCTCTGTCCTTAGTTGAAGGGGAATGGAACTCTCCTTCTCCCTTTGTCCTTCAGTTGAGGGGAATGGAACTCTCCTTCTCCCTCTGTCCTTCAGTTGAAGGGAATGGAACTCTCCTTCTCCCTCTGTCCTTCAGTTGAAGGGGAATGGAACTCTCCTTCTCCCTCTGTCCTTCTTGAAGGGGAATGGAACTCTCCTTCTCCCTCTGTCCTTCAGTTGAAGGAGAATGGAACTCTCCTTCTCCCTCTGTCCTTCAGTTGAAGGAGAATGGAACTCTCCTTCTCCCTTTGTCTTCAGTTGAAGGGGAATGGAACTCTCCTTCTCCCTCTGTACTTCAGTTGAGGGGAATGGAACTCTCCTTCTCCCTCTGTCCTTCAGTTGAAGGGGAATGGAACTCTCCTTCTCCCTCTGTCCTTCAGTTTGAAGGGGAATGGAACTCTCCTTCTCCCTCTGTCCTTCAGTTGAAGGGGAATGGAACTCTCCTTCTCCCTCTGTCCTTCAGTTGAAGGAATGGAACTCTCCTTCTCCCTCTGTACTTCAGTTGAAGGGGAATGGAACTCTCCTTCTCCCTCTGTCTTCAGTTGAAGGGGAATGGAACTCTCCTTCTCCCTCTGTCTTCAGTTGAAGGGGAATGGAACTCTCCTTCTCCCTCTGTCCTTCAGTTGAAGGGAATGGAACTCTCCTTCTCCTCTGTCCTTCAGTTGAAGGGGAATGGAACTCTCCTTCTCCTCTGTCCTTCAGTTGAAGGGAATGGAACTCTCCTTCTCCCTCTTCCCCTTCATTGAGGGGAATGGAACTCTCCTTCTCCCTCTGTCCTTCAGTTGAAGGGGAATGGAACTCTCCTTCTCCCTCTGTCCTTCAGTTGAAGGGAATGGAACTCTCCTTCTCCCTCTGTCTTCAGTTGAAGGGGAATGGAACTCTCCTTCTCCCTCTGTCCTTAGTTGAAGGGGAATGGAACTCTCCTTCTCCCTTCTGTCCTTCAGTTGAAGGGGAATGGAACTCTCCTTCTCCCTCTGTCCTTCAAGTTGAAGGGGAATGGAACTCTCCTTCTCCCTCTGTCCTTCAGTTGAAGGGGAATGGACTCTCCTTCTCCCTCTGTCCTTCAGTTGAAGGGGAATGGAACTCTCCTTCTCCCTCTGTCCTTCAGTTAGGAGAGCTCTCTCTCCTCTGCTTCGTTGAAGGGGAATGGAACTCTCCTTCTCCCTCTGTCCTTCAGTTGAGGGAATGGAACTCTCCTTCTCCTCTGTCCTTCAGTTGAAGGGGAATGGAACTCTCCTTCTCCCTCTGTCTTCAGTTGAAGGGGAATGGAACTCTCGTTCTCCCTCTGTCCTTCAGTTGAGGGGAATGGAACTCTCCTTCTCCCTCTGTCCTTCATTGAAGGGGAATGGAACTCTCCTTCTCCCTCTGTCCTTCAGTTGAAGGGATGGAACTCTCCTGCTCTCCTTCCTGTCTCGTTGAAGGGGAATGGACTCTCCTTCTCCCTCTGTACTTCAGTTGAAGGGGAATGGAACTCTCCTTCTCCCTCTGTCCTTCAGTTGAAGGGAATGGACACTCTCCTTCTCCCTCTGTCCTTCAGTTGAAGGGAATGGAACTCTCCTTCTCCCTCTGTCCTTCAGTTGAGGGGAATGGAACTCTCCTTCTCCCTCTGTCTTCAGTTGAAGGGAATGAACCTCCTTCTCCTTTGTCCTTCAGTTGAGGGGAATGGACTCTCCTTCTCCCTCTTTCCCTTCAGTTGAAGGGGAATGGAACTCTCCTTCTCCCTCTGTCCTTCAGTTGAAGGGAATGGAACTCTCCTTCTCCCTCTGTCCTTCAGTTGAAGGGGAATGGAACTCTCCTTCTCCCTCTGTCCTTCAGTTGAAGGGAATGGAACTCTCCTTCTCCCTCTGTCCTTCAGTTGAAGGGGAATGGAACTCTCCTTCTCCCTCTGTCTTCAGTTGAAGGGAATGGAACTCTCCTTCTCCCTTTGTCCTTCAGTTGAAGGGGAATGGAACTCTCCTTCTCCCTCTGTACTTCAGTTGAAGGGGAATGGAACTCTCCTTCTCCCTCTGTCCTTCAGTTGAAGGGGAATGGAACTCTCCTTCTCCCTTGTCCTTCAGTTGAAGGGAATGGAACTCTCCTTCTCCCTTCTGTCCTTCAGTTGTAAGGGTGAATGGAACTCTCCTTCTCCCTCTGTCTTCAGTTGAAGGGAATGAACTCTCCTTCCCCTCTGTCCTTCAGTTGAAGGGGAATGGAACTCTCCTTCTCCCTCTGTCCCTTCAGTTGAAGGGGATGGAACTCTCCTTCTCCTGTCTTCATTTGAAGGGGAATGGAACTCTCCTTCTCCCTTTGTACTTCAGTTGAAGGGAATGGAACTCTCCTTCTCCCTTTGTCTTCAGTTGAAGGGGAATGGAACTCTCCTTCTCCCTTTGTCCTTCAGTTGAAGGGATGGAACTCTCCTTCTCCCTCTGTACTTCAGTTGAAGGAATGGAACTCTCCTTCTCCCTCTGTCTTCAGTTGAAGGGGATGGAATCTCCTTACTCCCTCTGTCCTTCAGTTGAAGGGAATGGAACTCTCCTTCTCCCTCTGTCCTCAGTTAGGGGATGGCACTCTCCTTCTCCCTCTGCTTTCAGTTGAGGAGGAATGGAACTCTCCTTCTCCTCTGTCCTTCAGTTGTAGGGAATGGAACTCTCCTTCTCCCTCTGTCTTTCAGTTGAAGGGGAATGGAACTCTCCTTCTCCCTCTGTCCTTCAGTTAGAGGGAATGGAACTCTCCTTCTCCCTGTCTTCAGTTGAGTACTTCTTTCCATGTCCTTCGTGAAGGGGACTGGAACTCTCCTTCTCCCTCTGTCCCTTACTTGAGGGGAATGGAACTCTCCTTCTCCCTCTGTCCTTCAGTTGAAGGGAATGGACTCTCCTTCTCCCTCTTGTCCTTCAGTTGAAGGGAATGGAACTCTCCTTCTCCCTTTGTCCTTCAGTTGAAGGGGAATGGAACTCTCCTTCTCCCCTTTGTCCTTCAGTTTGAAGGGAATGGAACTCTCCTTCTCCCTCTGTACTTCAGTTGAAGGGAATGGAACTCTCCTCTCCCTCTGTCCTTCAGTTGAAGGGGAATGGAACTCTCCTTCTCCCTCGTCCTGTTGAAGGGGAGGAACTCTCCTTCTCCCTTGTCCTTCAGTTGAAGGGAATGGAACCTCTCCTTCTCCCTCTGTCCTTCAGTTGAAGGGGAATGGAACTCTCCTTCTCCCTCTGTACTTCGATTGAAGGGGAATGGAACTCTCCTTCTCCCTCTGTCCCTTCAGTTGAAGGGGAATGGAACTCTCCTTCTCCCTTGTCTTCATTTGAAGGAGAATGGAACTCTCCTTCTCCCTCTGTCCTTCAGTTGAGGGGAATGGAACTCTCCTTCTCCCTCTGTCTTCATTGAAGGGGATGGAACTCTCCTTCTCCCTTTGTCCTTCAGTTGAAGGGAGATGGAACTCTCCTTCTCCCTCTGTCCTTCAGTTGAAGGGGAATGGACTCTCCTTCTCCCTTGTCCTTCAGTTTGAAGGGGAATGGAACTCTCCTTCTCCCTCTGTACTTCAGTTGAAGGGGAATGGACTCTCCTTCTCCCTCTGTCCTTCTTTGAAGGGGAATGGAACTCTCCTTCTCCCTCTGTCCTTCCAGTTGAAGGGGAATGGAACTCTCCTCTCCTCTGTCCTTCGTTGAAGGAGATGGAACTCTCCTTCTCCCTTTGTCCTTCAGTTGAAGGGGAATGGAACTCCCTTCTCCTCTGTACTTCAGTTGAAGGGGAATGGAACTCTCCTTCTCCGCTGTCCTTCAGTTGAAGGGGAATGGAACTCTCCTTCTCCCTTTGTCCTTCAGTTGAAGGGGAATGGAACTCTCCTTCTCCTCTTGTCCCTTCAGTTGAAGGGGAATGGAACTCTCCTTCTCCCTCTGTCCTTCAGTTGAAGGGGAATGGAACTCTCCTTCTCCCTCTGTTCCTTCAGTTGAAGGGGAATGGAACTCTCCTTCTCCCTCTGTCCTTCAGTTGAAGGGGAATGGAACTCTCCTTCTCCCTTTGTACTTCAGTTGAAGGGGAATGGAACTCTCCTTCTCCCTTTGTACTTCAGTTGAAGGGGAATGGAACTCTCCTTCTCCCTTGTCTTCGTTGAAGGGGAATGGAACTCTCCTCTCCCCTTTGTCTTCAGTTGAAGGGGAAGGAACTCTCCTTCTCCCTCTGTACTTCATTGAAGGGAAATGGACTCTCCTCTCCCTTTGTACTTCAGTTGAAGGGGAATGGAACTCTCCTTCTCCCTCTGTCCTTCAGTTGAAGGGAATGGAACTCTCCTTCTCCTCTGTCCTTCAGTTGAAGGGGAATGGAACCTCCTTCTCCTCTGTCCTTCAGTTGAAGGGAATGGAACTCTCCTTCTCCTCTGTCCTTCATTTGAAGGGGATGGAACTCTCCTTCTCCCTCTGTTCCTTCAGTTGAGGGGAATGGAACTCTCCTTCTCCCGTCTGTACTTCAGTTGAAGGGGAATGGAACTCTCCTTCTCTACTGCTGTCCTTCAGTTTAAGGGGAATGGAACTCTCCTTCTCCCTTTGTACTTCTTTTAAGGGGGAATGAACTCTCCTTCTCCCTTTGTACTTCAGTTGAGGGGAATGGAACTCTCCTTCTCCCTTTGTACTTCAGTTGAAGGGAATGGAACTCTCCTTCCCCTCTGTCCTTCAGTTGAAGGGAATGGAACTCTCCTTCTCCCTCTGTCCTTCAGTTGAAGGGGATGGTAACTCTCCTTCTCCCTCTGTCCTTCAGTTGAAGGGAATGGAACTCTCTCCTTCTCCCTCTGCCTTCAGTGAAGGGAGAATGGAACTCTCCTTCTCCCTCTGTACTTCAGTGAAGGGAATGGACTCTCCTTCTCCCTCTGTACTTCAGTTGAAGGGGATGGAACTCTCCTTCTCCTCTGTCCTTCAGTTGAAGGGGAATGGAACTCTCCTTCTCCCTCTGTACTTCAGTTGAAGGGGAATGGAACTCTCCTTCTCCCTTTGTCCTTCAGTTGAAGGGGAATGAACTCTCCTTCTCCCTTTGTCCTTCAGTTGAGGGGAATGGAACTCTCCTTCTCCCTCTGCCTTCAGTTGAAGGGGAATGAACTCTCCTTCTCCCCTGTCCTTCAGTTGAAGGGGAATGGAACCTTCCTTCTCCTCTGTCCTTCAGTTGAAGGGGAATGGAACTCTCCTTCTCCCTCTGTCCTTCAGTTGAAGGGGATGGAAACTCTCCTTCTCCCTTTGTACTTCAGTTGAAGGGGAATGGAACTCTCCTTCTCCCTTTGTACTTCAGTTGAAGGGGAATGGAACCTTCCTTCTCCCTTTGTACTTCAGTTGAAGGGGAATGGACTCTCTTCTCCCTCTGTACTTCAGTTGAAGGGAGATGGAACTCTCCTTCTCCCTTTGTACTTCAGTTGAAGGGGAATGGAACTCTCCTTCTCCCTCTGTCCTTCCGTTAGGGGAATGGAACTCTCCTTCTCCCTCTGTCCTTCAGTTGAAGGGGAATGGAACTCTCCTTCTCCCTCTGTCTTCAGTTGAAGGGAATGGAACTCTCCTTCTCCTCTGTCCTTCAGTTGAAGGGGAATGGAACTCTCCTTCTCCCTCTGTCCTTCAGTTGAAGGGGAATGGAACTCTCCTTCTCCCTCTGTACTTCAGTTGAAGGGGAATGGAACTCTCCTTCTCCCTCTGTCCTTCAGTTGAAGGGGAATGGAACTCTCCTTCTCCCTTTGTACTTCAGTTGAAGGGGAATGGGCTCTCCTTCTCCTTTGTACTTCAGTTGAAGGGGAATGGAACTCTCCTTCTCCTCTTTGTATTTCAGTTGAAGGGAATGGAACTCTCCTTCTCCCTCTGTCCTTCAGTTGAAGGGGAATGGAACTCTCCTTCTCCCTCTGTCCTTCAGTTGAAGGATGAACTCCCTTCTCCCTCGTCTTCAGTGAAGGAGAGGAACTCTCCTTCTCCCTCTGTCCTTCAGTTGAAGGAGAATGGAACTCTCCTTCTCCCTCTGTACTTCAGTTGAAGGAGAATGGAACTCTCCTTCTCCCTCTGTACTTCAGTTGAAGGGGAATGGAACTCTCCTTCTCCCTCTGTCCTTCAGTTGAAGGGGAATGGAACTCTCCTTCTCCCTCTGTACTTCAGTTGAAGGGGAATGGAACTCTCCTTCTCCCTCTGTCCTTCAGTTGAAGGGGAATGGAACTCCTTCTCCCTCTGTCCTTCAGTTGAAGGGGAATGAGAACTCTCCTTCTCCCTCTGTACTTCAGTTGAAGGGGAATGGAACTCTCCTTCTCCCTCGGTCTTCAGTTGAAGGGGAATGGAACTCTCCTTCTCCCTCTGTCCTTCAGTTGAAGGGGAATGGAACTCTCCTTCTCCCTCTGTCCTTCAGTTGAAGGGAATGGAACTCTCCTTCTCCCTCTGTCCTTCAGTTGAAGGGGAATGGAACTCCCTTCTCCCTCTGTCCTTCAGTTGAAGGGGAATGGAACTCTCCTTCCCTCTGTCCTTCAGTTGAAGGGAATGGAATCTCCTTCTCCTCTGTCCTTCAGTTGAAGGGGAATGGAACTCTCCTTCTCCCTCGGTCCTTCAGTTGAAGGGGAATGGAACTCTCCTTCTCCCTCTGTACTTCAGTTGAAGGGGAATGGAACTCTCCTTCTCCCTCTGTACTTCGTTGGGGGAATGGAACTCTCCTTCTCCCTCTGTCCTTCAGTTGAAGGGGAATGGAACTCTCCTTCTCCCTCTGTCCTTCAGTTAAGGAGAATGGAACTCTCCTTCTCCCTCTGTACTTCAGTTGAAGGAGAATGGAACTCTCCTTCTCCCTCTGTACTTCAGTTGAAGGGGAATGGAACTCTCCTTTACCCTCTGTCCTTCAGTTGAAGGGGAATGGAACTCTCCTCTCCCTCTGTCCTCAGTTGAAGGGGAATGGACTCTCCTTCTCCCTCTGTCCTTCAGTTGAAGGGGAATGGAACTCTCCTTCTCCCTCTGTCCTTCAGTTGAAGGGGATGGACTCTCCTTCTCCCTCTGTCCTTCAGTTGAAGGGAATGGAACTCTCCTTCTCCCTCTGTCCTTCAGTTGAAGGGGAATGGAACTCTCCTTCTCCCTCTGTCCTTCAGTTGAAGGGGAATGGAACTCTCCTTCTCCCTCTGTACTTCAGTTGAAGGGGAATGGAACTCTCCTTCTCCCTCTTGTACTTCAGTTGAAGGGGAATGGAACTCTCCTTCTCCCTCTTGTCCTTCAGTTGAAGGGGAATGGAACTCTCCTTCTCCCTCTTGTCCTTCAGTTGAAGGGGAATGGAACTCTCCTTCTCCCTCTGTCCTTCAGTTGAAGGAGAATGGAACTCTCCTTCTCCCTCTGTACTTCAGTTGAAGGGGAATGGAACTCTCCTTCTCCCTCTGTCCTTCAGTTGAAGGGGAATGGAACTCTCCTTCTCCCTTTGTTCCATGGAAGACAAAATAAAAGGAGTGCAGATTCTCTGTTTTGTCTCCAGCATCCTGTCTTTTTTGCCCTCCTCTCCTCTGACTTAAGAGAGCAGATCCTAAATGGTGGCATCAGATGTCTGTGCTCAGCTGTCTCTCTGTCCGTCTCTCCTCTTCCCTTATTCCTAAGCAACCGTTCTTCTAGGCTTTGTCCTAAAAGGCACCCTGTTCCCTTTATAGCGGCTAGTCTCTTCGCCCCGGGAGACCTGTAACTTTATAGCGGCTAGTCTCTTCGCCCCGGGAGACCTGTAACTTTATAGCGGCTAGTCTCTTCGCCCCGGGAGACCTGTAACTTTATAGCGGCTAGTCTCTTCGCCCCGGGAGACCTGTAACTTTATAGCGGCTAGTCTCTTCGCCCCGGGAGACCTGTAACTTTATAGCGGCTAGTCTCTTCGCCCCGGGAGACCTGTAACTTTACACACTGATCTCCCGTACCCCGAAACCATATTTACCAGCCCTCTAGTTGACCTAAATAATGTGTGAAAAGAAACATTTATATCCAACTTTTCCTGAGTTGACCCGAGTTCACACCATATCTCCTTAAAAGGCGGTGTGCTGCCATCTGGGATCACGTGGTGATCTATATTGAACAGAAATATCAAAGCAACATACAAAAATGTCAACGATTTGACGGAGTTACAGTTCATATAAGGAAACCAGTCAATTGATATGAATTCATTAGGCCCTAATCTATGGATTTGACAGGACTGGGAATACAGATATGCATCTGTTGGTCACAGATACCTTAAACAAAATGTAGGGGCGTGGATCAGAAAACCAGTCAGTATCTGGTGTGACCATTTGCCTCATGCAGTGCGACACATCTCCTTCACATAGAGTTGATTAGGCTGTTGATTGTGGCCCGTGGAATGTTGTCCCACTCCGCTTGAATGGCTGTGTGAAGTTGCTGGATATTGGCGAGAACTGGAACACGCTGTCGTACACGTCAATCCAGAGCATCCCAAACATGCTCAATGGGTGACATGTCTGGTGAGTATGCAGGCCATGGAAGAACTGGGAAATGTTCAGCTTCCAGGAATTGTGTACAGATCCTTGTGACATGAGGCTGTGCTTTATCATGCCGAAACATGAGGTGATGGCGGCGAATGAATGGCAGGACAATGGGCCTCAGGATCTCATCACAGTATCTCTGTGCATTCAAATTGCCATCGATAAAATAAAATTGTGTTCGTTGTCCATAGCTTATACCTGCCCATACCATAACCCCACCGCCACCATGGGGCACTCTGTTCACAATGTTGACATCAGCAAACCGCTCGCCCACACGACGCCATGCACGCTGTGTACCATCTGTCCGGTACAGTTGAAACCGGGATTAATCCATGAAGAGCACACTTCTCCAGCGTGCCAGTGGCCATCGAAGGTGAGCATTTGCCCTCTGAAGTCGGTTACGACGCCAAACTGCAGTCGGGTCAAGACTCTGGTGAGGAAGACGAGCACGCAGATGAACTTCCCTGAGAGTTTGTGTAGACATTCTTTGGTTGTACAAACCCACAGTTTTATCAGCTGTCCGGGTGGCTGGTCTCAGATGATCCCGCAGGTGAAGAAGCCTGGGCTGATGTGGTTACACGTGGTCTGCGGTTGTGAGGCCGGTTGAAAGTACTGCCAAACTCTCTAAAACGACGTTGGAGGCGGCTTATGGTAGAAAAATAAACAGTAAATTCCCTGGCAACAGCTCTGGTGGACATTCCTGCAGTCAGCATGCCAAATGCACGCTCCCTCAACTTGAGACATCTGTGGCATTGTGTTGTGACAAAACGGCACATTTTAGAGTGGCCTTTTATTGACCCTAGCACAAGGTCCACCTGTGTAATTATTATGCTGTTTAATCAGCTTCTTGCTATATCACACCTGTCAGGTGGATGGATTAACTTGGCAAAGGAGAAATGCTAACTAACAGGAATGTAAACAAATTTGTGCACAACATTTGAAAGAAATCAATTTTTTTATACGTATGGAACATTTCTGGGATCTTTTATTTCAGCTCATGAAACATGGTACTTTACATATTGCGTTTTATATTTTTGTTCAGTGTAGCGTCGGAAATGATTACATGTAAATGTTTATTTTGACCACAGCTCACACATTGTACAGCCCAAAACGACTGGTAAGGTATCCCAGATCCTAGATTTGCCTTCAGTGATGGGAAAAGTTGATTGGAAATAGGTCAACCAGAGGTCTGTTTAAATGTGTTTTTCGGGGTACGGGATGTCGCCATCAGCGACGAGAGATCTATGTGCAGTATAGGTCTATGTGCAGTATGGGTCTATGTGCAGTATGGGTCTATGTGCAGTATGGGTCTATGTGCAGTATGGGTCTATGTGCAGTATGGGTCTATGTGCAGTATGGGTCTATGTGCAGTATGGTTCTATGTGCAGTATGGGTCTATGTGCAGTATGGGTCTATGTGCAGTATGGATCTCCCGGAGAGAAGAGCACTAAATAGGGAATAGGGTCCATCCATCCTTCTATAGAGCCTTCTATAGTATCCTACAGCCTCCTACAGCCTCCTATAGTATCCTACAGCCTCCTACTGTATCCTACAGCCTCTTACAGTATCCTACATTATCCTATAGTATACTACAGCCTCCTACAGTATCCCACAGTATCATACAGCCTCCTACAGCATCCTACAGTATCCTACAGCCTCCTACAGCATCCTACAGTATCCTACAGCATCCTACAGTATCCTACAGCCTCCTACAGTATCCTACAGCCTCCTACAGTATCCTACGGCCCCCTACTGTATCCTACAGTATCCCACAGCCTTCTACAGTATCCTACAGCCTCCTACAGTATCCTACAGCCTCCTACAGTATCCTACAGTATCATATAGTATACTACAGCCTCCTACAGCCTCCTACAGCCCCCTACAGTATCCTACAGCCTCCTACAGCATCCTACAGCATCCTACAGTATCCTACAGCCTCCTACAGTATCCTACAGCCTCCTACAGTATACTACAGCCTCCTACAGCATCCTACAGCATCCTACAGTATCCTACAGCCTCCTACAGTATCTACAGCCCCCTACAGCATCCTACAGTATCTACAGCCCCCTACAGTATCTACAGCCCCCTACAGTATCTACAGCCCCCTACAGCATCTACAGCCCCCTACAGTATCTACAGCCCCCTACAGTATCTACAGCCCCCTACAGTATCCTACAGTATCCTACAGCCTCCTACAGTATCCTACAGTATCCCACAGCCTTCTACAGTATCCTACAGCCTCCTACAGTATCCTACAGCCTCCTACAGTATCCTACAGTATCATATAGTATACTACAGCCTCCTACAGCCTCCTACAGCCCCCTACAGTATCCTACAGCCTCCTACAGTATCCTACAGTATCATATAGTATACTACAGCCTCCTACAGCATCCTACAGCATCCTACAGTATCCTACAGCCTCCTACAGTATACTACAGCCTCCTACAGCATCCTACAGCATCCTACAGTATCCTACAGCCTCCTACAGTATACTACAGCCTCCTACAGCATCCTACAGCATCCTACAGTATCCTACAGCCTCCTACAGTATCATACAGCCTCCTACAGCATCCTACAGTATACTACAGCCTCCTACAGTATCCTACAGCCTCCCACAGTATCCTACAGCCTCCTACAGTATCCTACAGCCTCCTACAGTATCCTACAGCCTCCTACAGTATCCTACAGTATCCTACAGTATCCCACAGCATCCTACAGTATCCTAGCATAGATATCTGGAAAACAAACATTCCAATGTGCAGTCAACGGCCTTCCACTTAAGACTGCTCTCTCACTACAAACCTCTCTACATCCATATCTCTCTCTACATCCATATCTCTCTCTCCACCCCCACCTCTCTCTCTGTCTTTCTCTCTCTCTCTCTGTCTTTCTCTCTCTCTCACTCTGCCTCGTCTTTCTCTCTCTCTCACTGTTAAGATATTTTATCAAGGTTTAAGATAAATGATTAAATAATTCTACCCAGAAACTTAACCATTAGGATTAGAGGTTATGTAGCATGTACAGGGGGAGAAAGGAATGTCTGTGTGTACCTAAAGTTTTTGTATATGCACGTCAGAGCTCTCTCGAGAATAAACGCTATTGATTAATTTGGACACGGGTCTATGTCTATTTTATGCAAATATGGATCTTACAAATTCTTAGAAACGGACAGAGTGTTTGCTTTGTTATAATTAAATTGGTTAACAAACATATAGGAAACAAATTCCTTCATCACTCACTCTGCCTCACCTCTCTCTCTGTCTCTCTTTCTTTCTCTCTCTCTCACTCTGCCTCGCCTCGCCTCTCTCTCTGTCTTTCTTTCTCTCTCTCTCACTCTGCCTCGCCTCTCTCTCTCTGTCTTTCTCTCTCTCTCACTCCAAGCCTCTCTCCATCCCTTTCTTTCTCCCTCCCTCTCCCCCTCTTCCTACATCCATATCTCTCTCTCCACCCCCACCTCTCTCTCATATTATACAACGTCTACCAATATCTTCCCTTTTTCTCTCAGTTGATTTACATCCCCCTCTTTCTTGTCCTGTTCTACAATATCCCCTCCTTTCCACTGTCTCTCAGACTATGGCAACCATTCTTTTTCCATTTCATCTTTTTATTCCTTTCTTTTCTGTTAGTTTACTATTGTGTCCATCACGTCATCTCCACCGTGGCAGCTCTCCTCTCCGTGTACGATCAACACCGGGAAGAAAAATGCATCGTGGTAAGACGGAGGCCTATCCCTCACCCCCTCATCCACCTCTCCTCCTCCCTCCTGCTCATCGTGGTAAGACGGAGGCCTATCCCTCACCCCCTCATCCACCTCTCCTCCTCCCTCCTGCTCTTCTTCCTCCTCTTCCTCCACCTCCTCTTCCTCCTCCCTCTCTCCTTCCAGCACTCCTCTACTTTCCTCATCATCCTGACCCTGCCAGGACCCTAACCCCAGAAACCCTCCTCCTCCGTCTTCCCCCCGTCCTCCTCCCAGTCCTCCCCCCATACTACGAGAGTGAAATAGACTTGCTGGTCTCGGCCGTGTCCCTAGAGAAAACCCACTACGACTCAACACTAACCTGCCACCACCCTGACCCCCACCCCCTACGCCATTCGCCCTCATCCCAGCCACAGTGCCGTTCAGCAGGGCTTGATTCCCCGTCGGGGCCCTTAGCCTGGAGGGCAGGCTGGAGCTTGACGTGGTACTCCGACACCGGGGACAGCTCTGGAGGAGGTAAGCCGTGGAGAAAGCCACTGGGCGGGTCATGCTGGCTGGAAAGCCTCCCTGGATGGAGCCTGGAGCTCCAGGTGTGGAGGAGGTGGTGTTAGTTCCTCCTGTTCCACTAACTCCTCCATTACTCTCTCTCTCCAAGTCCATGAGAAGAGCTTCGGAATATGAAGGAACCATTTGTTGATTACAGCGAATATGCCACTCCAGCTCTGTCATATCCACCGTGTTCACCCGCGATATCGCTCTGTAGCTCGACCCGCCGTTGACACTCCTCTCGCCTGTCGTTCCTCCGTTCTCCGTCACTCCGTCCTCACGGATCGTCTCCTCTCCGAACAGTTTCTCCACGTGGTAGTGTACATGGGCCGTGCAGTACTCCGACACGACCCGGATGGGCCAGGAGAAGAGGAACGCTGAGGCTAGCCAGAAGACCCGGTGTCGGGAATACCACGGTTGCCGGGTCGGGTCTGGGAACGCCAGAATATGCTCCTTGAAATCCACGTTCTTTAGATGCATCCCTTCCCGTGCTTCCATGTAATCGTCCAGACCCTCGTTGTCTCCGAAGAAGCGTGCTCGCTGGGTGAGGTATGCAGCCTCCGCACGGGCACTGGCAAAACTGAAACAGAGGAACAATTGATTCATTGATTGATTAATTCACTGATTCGATTTATATAGCGTTTTTACAGTAGCTCAAAGCAGGCTAAGGTGAGAAACTCACCTAGCTGAACATCTAGAATTCCAAATGTGTGTATGCTGTGTGTATTTGTGTGTATGCTGTGTGTATTTGTGTGTATGCTGTGTGTATTTGTGTGTATGCTGTGTGTATTTGTGTGTATGCTGTGTGTATTTGTGTGTATGCTGTGTGTATGCTGTGTGTATGCTGTGTGTATGCTGTGTGTATGCTGTGTGTATGCTGTGTGTATGCTGTGTGTATTTGGGTGTATGCTGTGTGTATGCTGTGTGTATGCTGTGTGTATGCTGTGTGTATTTGTGTGTATTTGTGTGTATGCTGTGTGTATTTGTGTGTATGCTGTGTGTATTTGTGTGTATGCTGTGTGTATTTGTGTGTATTTGTGTGTATTTGTGTTAACCTGAAACACTTGGTGAAGCGTAGCCTGACAGCCGGGTGCTCCTGAAGTCCCTGGAGCTCCTTGGAGACGTCTTTAACCCCGTGGCGACCGTAGTCAAACTCAGAGCTGGAGGCGTGGGTGTTAACCCTCTCATGGTAGACCTGTGAGCGAGGGGAATAAAAAAAAAGTTTATTGTTTTATAGTAACGCTGTCCTATTTTCAGAGTAACTATAAGGACACTTCTACTTAAAGTGACAATGTGTAACTTTTTGGCCGACCCGACCAAATTCACATAGAAATATGTGTTATGGATCATTCATTCTATTAGAAAACAAGTCTAAGAAGCGGTAGATCTGTTCTATGTGTGCTATTTCTATGCTTCCAGAGCTTAAGTTTCATTTTTTGCTTTTTTTACTTTCGGTTTTGCTTCAAACAGCTGAAAGAAAAATATTTTGGGTTATACTCCCGAGTGGCGCAGTCGTCTAAGACACTGCATCTCAGTGCAAGAGGTGTCACTACAGTACCTGGTTCGAATCCAGGCTGCATCACATCCGGCTGTGATTGGGAGTCCCATAGGGTGGCGCACAATTTGCCCAGCGTCGTCAGGGTTTGGCCGGGGTAGGCCGTCATTGTCAATAAGAATTTGTTCTTAACTGACTTGCCTAGTTAAATAAAGGTTAAATAAAACAATTTTTTAAAATATACCCCTTTTTCGTTATCAAATTGGTAGTTACCTTCTTGTCCCATCGCTGCAACTCCAGTACGGACTCGGGAGAGGCGAAGGTCGAGAGGCATGCGTCCCCAGAAACACAACCCAGCCAAGCCAAGCCGCACTGCTTCTTGACACAACGCTCGCTGAACCCCGAAGCCAGCCGCACCAATGTGTCGGAGGAAACACCTGGCGACCGTGTCAGCGTGCAGTGCGCCCGGCCCACCACAGGAGTCGCTAGTGCGCGATGGGACAGGAACATCCCTGCCGGCCAAACCCTCCCCTAACCTGTACGACGCTGGGCCAATTGCACGCCGCCCCATGTGTGTCCCGGTCACAGCCAGCTATGACAGAGCCTGGACTCGAACCAGGTTTTCTAGTGGCACAGCTAGCAGTGTGATGCAGTTCCTGCACCACTCAGAGGCCGTGGAAAATATATTTCACAGTGGTTTAGATGGTACACAGCTAGCAGTGTGATGCAGTTCCTGCACCACTCAGAGGCCCTGGAAAATATATTTCACAGTGGTTTAGATGGTACAATGATTCTCTACACTGTACTAGCTTGTTTTGTCACATAAACTGAAATTAGGCGAACTATTGAGAGTTTTAGCAACCAGGAAATGATTGATTTCTGCATAGTGCAACTTAAACATTTGAAGCTGAAATTGCTACTGAACAAAGGGGCAATATCGTCAGAACATTTTGCCCTGGACTTACTTTTACAGGGCCTCAATTTTCAGGTGTTCCTCTTCTTCTTTCTTCATGCTCACCTGTGTAGTGGTATAAGCATCTCCGTTGTGATACCTGCTCACCTGTGTAGTGGTATAAGCATCTCCGTTGTGATACCTGCTCACCTGTGTAGTGGTATAAGCATCTCCGTTGTGATACCTACTCACCTGTGTAGTGGTATAAGCGTCTCCGTTGTGATACCTACTCACCTGTGTAGTGGTATAAGCGTCTCCGTTGCGATACCTACTCACCTGTGTAGTGGTATAAGCGTCTCCGTTGCGATACCTGGTCACCTGTCTGGTCCGTCTGACGTAGTGGTAACTGATGGCCTTCCACCAGATACAGGGAGTAGCCTGCTGGAGCCTTGTGACACGCTCATACACCTGGACACACACACACACACACACACACACACACACACACACACACACACACACACACAATATATCAAAGTCTACCGAACTCACTCCATTAAACACCCATTGTTCTCTTCACCAAAGTCAATTAAATTCCCCCCAAAATAACGACGGATGGAGTAACGACAGACAGGGTAACGGCGGACGGGGTAACGGCGGACAGGGTAACGGCGGACGGGGTAACGGCGGACGGGGTAACGGCGGACGGGGTAACGACGGACGGGGTAACGGCGGACGGGGTAACGACGGACGGGGTAACGACGGACGGGGTAACGGCGGACGGGGTAACGACGGACGGGGTAACGGCGGACGGGGTAACGGCGGACGGGGTAACGGCGGACGGGGTAACGACGGACGGGGTAACGGCGGACGGGGTAACGGCGGACGGGGTAACGACAGACGGGGTAACGGCGGACGGGATAACGACAGATAAGGACTCACAAGAGTCCCAACCAAAACAAAAGTCAGTAGCATACCTCTGCCGTCTCTGCGTGAGCCAAAATGGCGGTCTTGGAGTAACAGTGCCAGCATTCCACCAGATACACCACGTACAGCATAGCTAGGAAGGCTAGAGGGATGTACACATAACCACTGGAACATGGGCTGTTAGAGGAGGGAGAAAGAGGTGGGGGGGGGGGGAGAGAGGAGGGGGGAGGGTGGAGAAAGGAAGAGAAGAGAAAGGTCATGTTCATACAAACATAGTCAAACTTTATTTAAACACTTGTGTTAGGGATGTACAGATAGCCACTGGAACACGGGCTGTTAGGGATACAAACACAATCAAACTGTGGATTTAACTTAATTTAAAGTTCATTTAACTTAATTTAAAGTTCATTTAACTTTTATTTAAAGTTCATTTAACTTTTATTTAAAGTTCATTTAACTTTTATTTAAAGTTCATTTAACTTTTATTTAAAGTTCATTTAACTTTATTTAAAGTTCATTTAACTTCATCTAAAGTGCATTTAACTTCATCTAAAGTGCATTTAACTTAATCTAAAGTTCATTTAACTTCATTTAAAGTGCATTTAACTTCATCTAAAGTTCATTTAACTTCATTTAAAGTGCATTTAACTTCATCTAAAGTTCATTTAAATTCATTTAAAGTGCATTTAACTTCATTTAAAGTGCATTTAACTTCATCTAAAGTGCATTTAACTTCATCTAAAGTTCATTTAACTTCATTTAAAGTGCATTTAACTTCATCTAAAGTTAATTTAAATTCATTTAAAGTGCATTTAACTTCATCTAAAGTGCATTTAACTTCATCTAAAGTTCATTTAAATTCATTTAAAGTGCATTTAACTTCATTTAAAGTGCATTTAACTTCATTTAAAGTGCATTTAACTTCATTTAAAGTGCATTTAACTTCATCTAAAGTGCATTTAACTTCATCTAAAGTTCATTTAACTTCATTTAAAGTGCATTTAACTTCATCTAAAGTTCATTTAAATTCATTTAAAGTGCATTTAACTTCATTTAAAGTGCATTTAACTTCATCTAAAGTTCATTTAACTTCATTTAAAGTGCATTTAACTTCATCTAAAGTTCATTTAAATTCATTTAAAGTGCATTTAACTTCATTTAAAGTGCATTTAACTTCATCTAAAGTTCATTTAACTTCATCTAAAGTTCATTTAAATTCATTTAAAGTGCATTTAACTTCATTTAACTTCATTTAACTTTATTTAAAGTGTATGTAAAATCCCATCAACATTTTCTTACAGCAGTAGAAAGAACAATAAAACCATCAAACAAACGAGAAGATTAACATTGAACATTAACATAGAAAACACACAAGGAAAACTAGCTTCAGCTGTATACAAGTCTTTTTAGGTTTAAGGCCAGCGTGACACACACACTAACTAACCTGTCGTGCTGGAGGTGCAGCTGAGGTAAGTCAGGGAAGGTGGTGGCGGTCGTAGCCGAGACAACAACATACTCCCCGGAGCCCAGAACTGGGACGCGGCAGACGACACACCAACCCAGCGTGGTGAAACACCCGTACATGAGGAGAGTGAGGACGAGGCACTTCCAGTAAGACTCACGACACAGAGAGGCAGCCAGGGACTGCTGCAGGGGACGCTGCTATTAGGACAGAGAGAAGACAAACAGAGGAGAGACAAATAGAGGACAGACAGACAGACAGACAGACAGACAGACAGACAGACAGAGACACAGACAGACAGACAGACAGAGACACAGACAGACAGACAGACAGACAGACAGACAGACGGAGACAGACAGACGGAGACAGACAGACGGAGACAGACAGACGGAGACAGACAGACAGAGACACAGACAGACAGACGGAGACAGACAGACGGAGACAGACAGACGGAGACAGACAGACGGAGACAGACAGACGGAGACAGACAGACAGACAGACAGACAGACGAGGAAGGGAGGGGAAGAGAGAGAAAGTTCATATTGAGGAGAGTTATGAGCAGGCACTGTTGCTATTGGAGGGAGAGAGGAAGGAAGAAGGGCAGTACAGAGAAGCTGTAATACACAAGGATAATGGTGTAATACGCAATGATAATGGTGTAATACACAAGGATAATGGTGTAATACGCAGCGATAATGGTGTAATACACAATTATAATAGTGTAATACGCCACGATAATGGTGTAATACACAAGGATAATGGTGTAATACGCAACGATAATGGTGCAATACACAAGGATAATGGTGTAATACACAACGATAATTGTGTAATACACACGGATAATGGTGTAATACACAACGATAATGGTGCAATACACAAGAATAATGGTGTAATACGCAACGATAATGGTGTAATACACAAGGATACTGGTGTAATACGCAACGATAATGGTGTAATACACAAGGATAATGGTGTAATACGCCACGATAATGGTGTAATACACAATGGTAATGTTGCAATACACAATGGTAATGGTACCATAAACAACGATAATGCTGTAATACATAATAATATGTAATACACAACGGTAATGCGGTAATACGCAAGGATAATGCTGCGATATGCAATGATAGTGATGTGATACGTAATGATAATACTGTAATATACAACGATAATGCTGTAATACGCAACGATAATGTTGTGATACAACAACGATAATGCCGCAACACATAACGGTAATGGTGCAATTTACAATGACAATGCTGTAATACGCAATGATAATGCTGATACAACAACGATAATGGTGTAATATACAGTGATAATGCTGTCATACACAACGATAAGGTTGTAATACACCAGTGGTTCCCAAACTTTTTATAGTCCCGTACCCCTTCAAACATTCAACCTCCAGCTGTACCCCCTCTAGCACCAGGGTCAGCACACTCTCAAATGTTGTTTTTTTGCCTTCATTGTAAGCCTGCCACACACACTATACAATACATTTATTAAACATAAGAATGAGTGTGAGTTTTTGTCACAACCCGGCTCGTGGGAAGTGACAAAGAGCTCTTATAGGACCAGGGCACAAATAATAATAATAATCAATAATTTTGCTCTTTATTTCACCATCTTACATATAAAACCTTATTTGTTCATTGTTGTGAATAACTCACCACAGGTTAATGAGAAGGGTGTGCTTGAAAGGATGCACATAACTCTGCAATGTCGGGTTGTATTGGAGAGAGTCTCAGTCTTAAATCATTTTCCACACACAGTCTGTGCCTGTATTTAGTTTTCATGCTAGTGAGGGCTGAGAATCCACTCTCACGTAGGTATGTGGTTGCAAAGGGCATCAGTGTCTTAACAGCGCGATTTGCCAAGGCAGGATACTCTGAGCGCAGCCCAATCCAGGAATCTGGCAGTGGCTTCTGATTAAATTCAATTTTCACAGAACCGCTTGTTGCAATTTCGATGAGGCTCTCTTGTTCAGATTTCGATAAGTGGACTGGAGGCAGGGCATGAAAGGGATAACCAATCCAGTTGTTTGTGTCGTCCGTTTCGGGAAAGTACCTGCGTAATTGAGCAACTCACTCAGGTGCTTCGCTATATCACATTTGACATTGTCCGTAAGCTTGAGTTTATTTGCACACAAAAATCATACAATGATGGAAAGAACTGTGCTGTCCTTGTTAATGCAGACAGAAAAGAGCTCCAACTTCTTAATCATAGCCTCAATTTTGTCCCGCACATTGAATATAGTTGCGGAGAGTCCCTGTAATCCTAGATTCAGATCATTCAGGCGAGAAAAAACATCACCCAGATAGGCCAGTCGTGTGAGAAACTCGTCATCATGCAAGCGGTCAGACAAGTGAAAATTACGGTCAGTAAAGAAAACTTTAAGTTCATCTCTCAATTTTAAAAAAGCGTGTCAATACTTTGCCCCTTGATAACCAGCGCACTTCTGTATGTTGTAAAAGCGTTACATGGTTGCTGCCCATATCATTGCATAGTGTAGGAAATACACAAGAGTTCAGGGGCCTTGCTTTAACAAAGTTAACCATTTTCACTGTAGTGTTCAGAACGTCTTTCAAGCTGTCAGGCATTCCCTTGGCAGCAAGAGCCTCTCGGTGGATGCTGCAGTGTACCCAGGTGGCGTCGGGAGCAACTGCTTGCACGCGGGTTACCACTCCATTATGTCTCCCTGTTATGGCTTTTGCACCATCAGTACAGATAACAACACATCTTGACCACCAAAGTCCATTTGATGTCACAAAGCTGTCCAGTACTTTAAAAATATCCTCTCCTGTTGTCCTGGTTTCCAGTGATTTGCAGAATAGGATGTCTTCCTTAATTGACCCCCCATAAACGTAACGGACATATACCAGGAGCTGTGCCAGGCCTGCCACGTCTGTTTACCCATCATCCAGCTGCAACGCATATAATATCATATAATTCACTGGCTTGTATGCGAAGCAGAATTTTTCAAAACATCTCCTGCCATGTCACTGATGCGTTGTGGAACAGTGTTGTTTGATGAAGGCATTGTCTGTGTAGTTTTTTGGGGCCTTTTCCCCCAGCATTGTCCAGGCCATATCCGCGGCAGCAGGAAGAATTAAGTCCTCCACAATAGTATGGGGCTTGCCTGTCCTAGCCACTCGGTAGCTCACCATATAAGACTCTTCTAGCCCCTTCTTATTAATGGTATCTGTTGCTTTTATCCATGTCTTACTACTCGAAAGTCATCTTTATTCTCGCTAAAAAAAAACTTCTGTAGCTTATTTTTCACATTTCCATGTTCCGTTTCTAAATGTCTGCGCAAGAGTGAAGGTTTCCCACGAAGGAGTAACGGTTAATGTGATTGGATGTTAACTATTTGACTAGGCTACCTGACATTGTGTTGTTATTTCGCTGAACACTAGATGGTTTCATTTTATTTTTGGCAGTGAAACGAGGCTACTCAGGCAAGAAAAAAACCTCACCCAAATGTATAGCCCCGTTGGAAATAATAATTTTTTATTCATAATTTTTTAATTAATAATGTGAATCACATTTTTATTTGGCGTACCCCCGACGGCATGCGTACCCCCGTAATACACAATGACAACAGGTAATGGCGGACTGAGTGTAGTTATGTAGAGCACCTCAAGATAAAAACGTAATATTCAATATCGGCAAGTTAGACTAAATATTAGCACTACACAATCTGGTGGGTGATAACCTTCAATCTGGATAATAACACAAAACAAATCTTAAGACTAGAGACATTTATCGACAAATATTGCGAAAACAAGCAACACCCAAACATGACGGAGAGTAAGACAGGGGACTCTCTTCTACAGACACAGACGATTTCATATTTTCACCACCGGGAATGGTAAAGGTCGAAACCGATCTGTTAAAATCAATAAATGACAAACTGGGTATACTTGAACTAGTCAGTAAGGATATAAAAGAGTTGAAGGCAAGCCTAGAGATGAGTGATGAAAAAGCTGCGACATTGGAGAAGGAAACACACAAGCTAAAAGGGACAGTCAATAAGATTGAAACCGAAATGAATGAAATTAAAAAGGAGAACATCGTTCTGAGAGAAGCCTTACTTGACATACAGACTAGATCCATGAGAGAGAATCTGGTACTTACAGGTATCAAAGAGAAAGGAGAAGTTCCTGAATCTGTAGTTAGAGAGTTCCTCCTTACAGCGCTTCAGATTCCACGCAAAGCTATCGACAAAATCCAACTCGAACGTGTAAACCGCTTCGGACAGAGAGGGCAGAGGTACGAACGCCCGATCGTTGTCAAATATGCTTCCTTTAAAGATAAAATAATGGTTAAAAGCCTGGGTAAAAGACTTGCTGGGATCAAAATTGGCATGAATGACCAGTTCCCGAAGGAAATTGCAGAACGGCGTAAAGTTCTGTATCCAATTAGATAGATTTTTAAAAAATAGATTAAAAGGGAAACGAGTAGCTCTTGTCATCGATAAACTATATATTGATAACCAGTTGTTCAGAGACACAAAGACTACACACACACACACACACTCCGTTACACACACACACACACACACACTCTCCGTTACAGTAATGTCCAGTAACAGTAATGTCCAGTAACAGTAATGTCCAGTAATGTCCAGTAATGTCCAGTAACAGTAATGTCCAGTAACAGTAATGTCCAGTAACAGTAATGTCCAGTAACAGTAATGTCCAGTAACAGTAGCGTCCAGTAATGTCCAGTAACATTAACAGTAATGTCCAGTAATGTCCAGTAACATTAACAGTAATGTCCAGTAACAGTAATGTCCAGTAACAGTAGCGTCCAGTAATGTCCAGTAACATTAACAGTAATGTCCAGTAACAGTAGCGTCCAGTAACGGCCAGTAACATTAACAGTAATGTCCAGTAACAGTAGCGTCCAGTAACGGCCAGTAACATTAACAGTAATGTCCAGTAACAGTAATGTCCAGTAACAGTAGCGTCCAGTAATGTCCAGTAACAGTAATGTCCAGTAACAGTAACGTCCAGTAACAGTAATGTCCAGTAACAGTAATGTCCAGTAACAGTAACGGCCAGTAACAGTAATGTCCAGTAACAGTAATGTCCAGTAACAGTAATGTCCAGTAACAGTAATGTCCAGTAACAGTAATGTCCAGTAACAGTAATGTCCAGTAACAGTAATTCCAGTAACAGTAATGTCCAGTAACAGTAATGTCCAGTAACAGTAACGTCCAGTAATGTCCAGTAACAGTAATGTCCAGTAACAGTAACGTCCAGTAATGTCCAGTAACAGTAATGTCCAGTAACAGTAATGTCCAGTAACAGTAACGTCCAGTAATGTCCAGTAACAGTAATGTCCAGTAACAGTAATGTCCAGTAACAGTAATGTCCAGTAATGTCCAGTAACAGTAATGTCCAGTAACAGTAATTCCAGTAACAGTAACGGCCAGTAACAGTAACGTCCAGTAATGTCCAGTAACAGTAATGTCCAGTAATGTCCAGTAACAGTAACGGCCAGTAACAGTAATGTCCAGTAACAGTAATGTCCAGTAATGTCCAGTAACAGTAACGGCCAGTAACAGTAATGTCCAGTAATGTCCAGTAACAGTAATGTCCAGTAACAGTAATGTCCAGTAATGTCCAGTAACAGTAATGTCCAGTAATGTCCAGTAATGTCCAGTAACAGTAATGTCCAGTAACATTAACAGTAATGTCCAGTAACAGTAATGTCCAGTAACAGTAATGTCCAGTAACAGTAATGTCCAGTAATGTCCAGTAACATTAATTCCAGTAACAGTAACGTCCAGTAATGTCCAGTAACAGTAATGTCCAGTAATGTTCAGTAACAGTAATGTCCAGTAATGTCCAGTAACAGTAATTCCAGTAACAGTAACGTCCAGTAATGTCCAGTAACAGTAATGTCCAGTAATGTTCAGTAACAGTAATGTCCAGTAATGTCCAGTAACAGTAATTCCAGTAACAGTAACGTCCAGTAATGTCCAGTAACAGTAATGTCCAGTAATGTCCAGTAACAGTAACGGCCAGTAACAGTAATGTCCAGTAATGTCCAGTAACAGTAATGTCCAGTAACAGTAATGTCCAGTAACAGTAATGTCCAGTAATGTCCAGTAACAGTAACGGCCAGTAACAGTAATGTCCAGTAACAGTAATGTCCAGTAACAGTAATGTCCAGTAATGTCCAGTAACAGTAATGTCCAGTAATGTCCAGTAATGTCCAGTAACAGTAATGTCCAGTAACATTAACAGTAATGTCCAGTAACAGTAATGTCCAGTAACAGTAATGTCCAGTAACAGTAATGTCCAGTAATGTCCAGTAACATTAATTCCAGTAACAGTAACGTCCAGTAATGTCCAGTAACAGTAATGTCCAGTAATGTTCAGTAACAGTAATGTCCAGTAATGTCCAGTAACAGTAATTCCAGTAACAGTAACGTCCAGTAATGTCCAGTAACAGTAATGTCCAGTAATGTTCAGTAACAGTAATGTCCAGTAATGTCCAGTAACAGTAATTCCAGTAACAGTAACGTCCAGTAATGTCCAGTAACAGTAATGTCCAGTAATGTCCAGTAACAGTAATGTCCAGTAATGTTCAGTAACAGTAATGTCCAGTAATGTCCAGTAACAGTAATGTCCAGTAATGTTCAGTAACAGTAATGGCCAGTAATGTCCAGTAACAGTAATGTCCAGTAATGTTCAGTAACAGTAACGGCCAGTAACAGTAATTCCAGTAACAGTAACGTCCAGTAATGTCCAGTAACAGTAACGTCCATTAATGTCCAGTAACAGTAATGTCCAGTAATGTCCAGTAACAGTAATGTCCAGTAATGTCCAGTAACAGTAATGTCCAGTAACATTAACAGTAATGTCCAGTAACAGTAATGTCCAGTAATGTCCAGTAACATTAACAGTAATGTCCAGTAACAGTAATGTCCAGTAACAGTAATGTCCAGTAATGTCCAGTAACATTCATGTCCAGTAACAGTAATGTCCAGTAATGTCCAGTAACAGTAATGTCCAGTAACAGTAATGTCCAGTAATGTCCAGTAACAGTAATGTCCAGTAACATTAACAGTAATGTCCAGTAACAGTAATGTCCAGTAATGTCCAGTAACATTAACAGTAATGTCCAGTAACAGTAATGTCCAGTAACGGTAATGTCCAGTAATGTCCAGTAACATTAACAGTAATGTCCAGTAACAGTAATGTCCAGTAATGTCCAGTAACATTCATGTCCAGTAACAGTAATGTCCAGTAATGTCCAGTAACAGTAATGTCCAGTAATGTCCAGTAACATTCATGTCCAGTAACAGTAATGTCCAGTAATGTCCAGTAACAGTAATGTCCAGTAATGTCCAGTAACAGTAATGTCCAGTAACAGTAACGTCCAGTAACGTAACGTCCAGTAACAGTAACGCCCAGTAACGCCCAGTAACAGTAACGTCCAGTAACGTCCAGTAACGTCCAGTAACATTAACAGTAATGTCCAGTAACATTAACAGTAATGTCCAGTAACAGTAACGCCCAGTAACAGTAACGTCCAGTAACAGTAACGTCCAGTTACGTCCAGTAACAGTAACGTCCAGTAACGTCCAGTAACGTCCAGTAACAGTAACGCCCAGTAACAGTAACGTCCAGTAACAGTAACGCCCAGTAACAGTAACGTCCAGTAACAGTAACGTCCAGTAACGTCCAGTAACAGTAACGTCCAGTAACGTCCAGTAACAGTAACGTCCAGTGACGTCCAGTAACGTTCACAGAAAGATGTTTGTTGTGTAATAAGATTACTGAGAGAGAGAGAGAAGAGAGAGGAGAGGAAAGAGAGAGAGGAAAGAGAGAAGAGAGACAGAGAGAGAGAGGAAAGAGGAGAGAGAGACAGAGAGAGGAGAGCGACAGAGGGGAGAGGAGAGAGGAAAGGCGAGGAGAGAGAGGAGAGAAGTAAGGGGGAGGTTTGACATTGATGTGCTAATGTTGTCTGTAATGTCTGTCTGTGTTATGGTGAGAGGGAGGCAAGGAAACAACAGAACAGATGAAGAAAGAGAGGAAGTCACCAGAGCCCTCACCGAATCAAAATCAAATCAAATGTTATTGGTCACATACACATGTTTAGCAGCTGTTATTGTGGGTGTAGCGAAATGCTTGTGTTTCTAGCTCCAACAGTGTAGTAGTATCTAACAATTCACAACAAAACACACAATACCCACAACCTAAAAGTAAAAGAAGGAATATATGCATGTAAATATTCGGATGAGCAATGTCGGAGTGGCATAGACTAAAATACAGTAGAATTGAATACAGTATAGACATATGAGATGAGTAAAGCAAAAATATGTAAACATTATTAAAGTGACTAGTGTTCCATTATTAAAGCGGCCAGTGATTTCATGTCTATGTATTTGGGGCAGCAGCCTCTAAGGTGCAGCGTTACGTAACCGGGTGGAAGCAGCCTAGTGATGGCCTTGAGATAGAAGCTGTTTTTCAGTCTCTCGGTCCTAGCTTTGATGCACCTGTACTGACATCGCCTTCTGGATGATAGCGGGGTGAACAGGCAGTGGCTCGGGTGGTTGTTGTCCTTGATGATCTTTTTGGCCTTCCTGTGACATCGGGTGCTGTAGGTGTCCTGGAGGGCAGGTAGTTTGCCCCCGGTGATGCGTTGTGCAGACCGCACCACCCTCTGGAGAGCCTTGCGGTTGAGGGGGTGCAGTTGTCATATCAGGCGGTGATACAGCCCGACAGGATGCTCTCGATTGTGCATCTGTAAAGGTTTGTGAGGATCTTAGGTGCCAAGCTGAATTTCTTCAGCCTCCTGAAGAACTAGAGCCCAGATCAGGACCTCCCTTCTTCCCCTTAGTGGAAGGCCTCTCCTTCTTCCCCTTAGTGGAAGGCCTCTCATTCTTCCCCTTAGTGGAAGGCCTCTCCCTTCTTCCCCTTAGTGGAAGGCCTCTCCCTTCCTCCCCTTAGTGGAAGGCCTCTCCCTTCTTCCCCTTAGTGGAAGGCCTCTCCCTTCTTCCCCTTAGTGGAAGGCCTCTCCCTTCTTCCCCTTAGTGGAAGGCCTCTCCCTTCTTCCCCTTAGTGGAAGGCCTCTCCCTTCTTCCCCTTAGTGGAAGGCCTCTCCCTTCCTCCCCTTAGTGGAAGGCCTCTCCCTTCTTCCCCTTAGTGGAAGGCCTCTCCCTTCTTCCCCTTAGTGGAAGGCCTCTCCCTTCCTCCCCTTAGTGGAAGGCCTCTCCTTTCCTCCCCTTAGTGGAAGGCCTCTCCCTTCTTCCCCTTAGTGGAAGGCCTCTCCCTTCTTCCCCTTAGTGGGAGGCCTCTCCCTTCCTCCCCTTAGTGGAAGGCCTCTCCTTTCCTCCCCTTAGTGGAAGGCCTCTCCCTTCTTCCCCTTAGTAGAAGGCCTCTCCCTTCTTCCCCTTAGTGGAAGGCCTCTCCCTTCTTCCCCTTAGTGGAAGGCCTCTCCCTTCTTCCCCTTAGTGGAAGGCCTCTCCCTTCCTCCCCTTAGTGGAAGGCCTCTCCCTTCCTCCCCTTAGTGGAAGGCCTCTCCTTTCCTCCCCTTAGTGGAAGGCCTCTCCCTTCTTCCCCTTAGTGGAAGGCCTCTCCCTTCTTCCCCTTAGTAGAAGGCCTCTCCCTTCTTCCCCTTAGTGGAAGGCCTCTCCCTTCTTCCCCTTAGTGGAAGGCCTCTCCCTTCTTCCCCTTAGTGGAAGGCCTCTCCCTTCCTCCCCTTAGTGGAAGGCCTCTCCCTTCTTCCCCTTAGTGGAAGGCCTCTCCCTTCTTCCCCTTAGTGGAAGGCCTCTCCCTTCCTCCCCTTAGTGGAAGGCCTCTCCCTTCTTCCCCTTAGTGGAAGGCCTCTCCCTTCTTCCCCTTAGTGGAAGGCCTCTCCCTTCTTCCCCTTAGTGGAAGGCCTCTCCCTTCTTCCCCTTAGTGGAAGGCCTCTCCCTTCCTCCCCTTAGTGGAAGGCCTCTCCCTTCCTCCCCTTAGTGGAAGGCCTCTCCCTTCCTCCCCTTAGTGGAAGGCCTCTCCCTTCCTCCCCTTAGTGGAAGGCCTCTCCTTTCTTCCCCTTAGTGGAAGGCTTCTGCTGTAATTGAGTGTCAGAATCGGAGGGGGGGTGGGGGGGTGGGGGGGTGGGCATCTCTCTAAATATACAGTACAAATACCTCAGGATCTCGAGAACCCCTCTTCCTTTCTCTGAGCTGTTGACAGACAAACTGGAACACCCTGCAGGCTTCTGTTGTGTTCGTATTGTGACGATTCATTCACAAACTCCCACTGTTACATCCAGCGGAACCTGGAGAATCTCTTTTAGGCAGACCTGGGTTTAGTCTGGCGCAATGGAACCAATGAATTAGTTTGGTTCCATTGCGTGACAGTCCTATTCATAATAAATAATCAGATGTAATTGACATAATTTTTGTAAGATTTTATTCTATATTTTTAGACAATACAAAACATACACATACAAACATCAACTACATCACACCGCCATCTCCAGACCCACCTGCTCACACCTCCATCTCCAGACCCACCTGCTCACACCCCCATCTCCAGACCCACCTGCTCACACCTCCATCTCCAGACCCACCTGCTCACACCTCCATCTCCAGACCCACCTGCTCACACCTCCATCTTCAGACCAACTACATCACACCTCCATCTCCAGACCAACTACATCACACCTCCATCTCCAGACCAACTACATCACACCTCCATCTCCAGACCAACTACATCCCACCTCCATCTCCAGACCAACTACATCCCACCTCCATCTCCAGACCCACTACATCCCACCTTCATCTCCAGACCAACTACATCACACCTCCATCTCCAGACCAACTACATCCCACCTCCGTCTCCAGACCAACTACATCCCACCTCCATCTCCAGACCAACTACATCACACCTCCATCTCCAGACCAACTACATCACTCTCTCCAGACCAACTACATCACTCTCTCCAGACCAACTACATCACTCTCTCCAGACCAACTACATCACTCTCTCCAGACCAACTACATCACTCTCTCCAGACCAACTACATCACTCTCTCCAGACCAACTACATCACACCTCAATCTCTAGAACAACTACATCACTCCTCCATCTCCAGACCAACTACATCCCACCTCCATCTCCAGACCAACTACATCCCACCTCCATCTCCAGACCAACTACATCCCACCTCCATCTCCAGGCCAACTACATCACACCTCCATCTCCAGACCAACTACATCACACCTCCATCTCCAGACCCACTACATCACACCTCCATCTCCAGACCCACTACATCACACCTCCATCTCCAGACCAACTACATCCCACCTCCATCTCCAGACCAACTACATCACACCTCCATCTCCAGGCCAACTACATCACACCTCCATCTCCAGACCAACTACATCACACCTCCATCTCCAGGCCAACTACATCACACCTCCATCTCCAGACCCACCTGCTCACACCTCCATCTCCAGACCCACCTGCTCACACCTCCATCTCCAGACCCACCTGCTCACACCTCCATCTCCAGACCCACCTGCTCACACCTCCATCTCCAGACCCACCTGCTCACACCTCCATCTCCAGACCCACCTGCTCACACCTCCATCTCCAGACCAACTACATCACACCTCCATCTCCAGACCAACTACATCACACCTCCATCTCCAGACCAACTACATCCCACCTCCATCTCCAGGCCAACTACATCACACCTCCATCTCCAGGCCAACTACATCACACCTCCATCTCCAGGCCAACTACATCACACCTCCATCTCCAGACCAACTACATCACACCTCCATCTCCAGACCCACTACATCACACCTCCATCTCCAGACCCACTACATCACACCTCCATCTCCAGACCCACTACATCACTCTCTCCAGACCAACTACATCACACCTCCATCTCCAGACCAACTACATCACACCTCCATCTCCAGACCCACTACATCCCACCTCCATCTCCAGACCAACTACATACCACCTCCATCTCCAGACCAACTACATCCCACCTCCATCTCCAGACCAACTACATCACTCTCTCCAGACCAACTACATCACTCTCTCCAGACCAACTACATCACTCTCTCCAGACCAACTACATCACTCTCTCCAGACCAACTACATCACACCTCCATCTCCAGACCAACTACATCACACCTCCATCTCCAGACCAACTACATCACTCTCTCCAGACCAACTACATCACTCTCTCCAGACCAACTACATCACTCTCTCCAGACCAACTACATCACTCTCTCCAGACCAACTACATCACTCTCTCCAGACCAACTACATCACTCTCTCCAGACCAACTACATCACTCTCTCCAGACCAACTACATCACTCTCTCCAGACCAACTACATCACTCTCTCCAGACCAACTACATCCCACCTCCATCTCCAGACCAACTACATCACTCTCACCAGACCAACTACATCCCACCTCCATCTCCAGACCAACTACATCACACCACCATCTCCAGACCAACTACATCACACCTCCATCTCCAGACCAAATACATCACTCTCTCCAGACCAACTACATCACACCACCATCTCCAGACCAAATACATCACTCTCTCCAGACCAACTACATCACACCACCATCTCCAGACCAAATACATCACTCTCTCCAGACCAACTACATCACACCACCATCTCCAGACCAACTACATCCCACCTCCATCTCCAGACCAACTACATCACACCTCCATCTCCAGACCAACTACATCACACCTCCATCTCCAGACCAACTACATCACTCTCTCCAGACCAACTACATCACTCTCCGCCACACGGCCTCAAACTGCACCGTTTTGTTTCTCTTCACACACACTTTCAACATTTAGATAATAAAGCATTTAAAGGCTGACATTGGTTGATTTTCATTTTTTAAGTATATGTTTTTTCAAGATTGACGAGAAAAGTACTGCACCCTTATATGCCGTGTCTTGAAACATGCAAACAGACTAATGATTAAAAGTTAGTTTCCAGTGTAATACTTCTGACAGCTAATTGTCTAACTCCGCCCACAACTGTTGGACTTTATAACATTCCCAGAAGGCATGGATTATTATAACCTGATGAAAAATGATGAACCTGGTAATTTAATTTAATATACTGCATATGGATTTAACCTTCTGAATGAATGATTATTTTGAAGATAGAAGCCGCCTCTTTAATGAGTCCCGAGAGCCGATCCGTTACAAAACAAAATAATGTATGTTTATTAATTATTTTAATTAATTGTTTTTATGACTACACACAGTAGGCTAATATTCCTCTTTTCCTTGCATTAATGAATTTGTCTGCATGTCTATTCAACATTTGGCTAAAAAGAAACCACATTGAACAGCTGCAGTACCAGTGACGACACATATGGAATCACCTAGTAACCAAATGAAAGACCAGTCAAAAGCTTGGACACACCTACTTTTTTGGTTACTACAGTTTTTTCTTTATTTTTTTACTATTTTCTACATTGTAGAATAATAGTGAAGTCATCAAAACTATGAAATAACACATATGGAATCATGTAGTAACCAAAAAAGTGTTTAAACAAATCAAATGTTTTTCAAATATTTTTAGATTCTTCAAAGTAGCCACCCTTTACTTTGATGACAGCTTTGCACACTCTTGGCATTCTCTCAACCAGCTTCATGAGTTAGTCACGTGGAATGCATTTCAATTAACAGCCGAGTTTAGGGGCTTTAAATGTATTAATGGATGTTAGCGAGGTAAGTCACGTCTCTTTTGCATAGCCCACCAAATACAGGGGTTTTTAACCATATCTGGATGGATCCATAACGAATTACTTCGGGAATAAATATCACTGAATGACAGAATAAAGTATGATATTGCAATTGAAGACAACAAATTGTTACTTACTGAAACACCCAAAGTCATCCAATTGTTATAATAGGATTTGAAGCAATAGCCAACCCGCGTGTGGTCAACTATTTCAGCACCGTTTCACGCTGCCTTGAGACAATCATGGGGACTGGTCTTTTTCGGGAATCTTCATTAGCCTACAATTAGGGTGTGGAAATGTTAGGATTATTTTGCTCTTCACTCGCAGTCGCTTAGTAGCCTAGGCCTACTCCTGACCGGTCACGTTGTACAGCTCCATATTATCCTAACTGAAACCCTGAGGCCTACTCCCGACCAGTCACGTTGTACAGCTCCATATTATCCTAACTGAAACCCTGAGGCCTACTCCTGACCAGTCACGTTGTACAGGTCCATATTATCCTAACTGAAACCCTGAGGCCTACTCCCGACCAGTCACGTTGTACAGCTCCATATTATCCTAACTGAAACCCTGAGGCCTACTCCCGACCAGTCACGTTGTACAGGTCCATATTATCCTAACTGAAACCCTGAGGCCGACTCCTGACCGGTCACGTTGTACAGCTCCATATTATCCTAACTGAAACCCTGAGGCCTACTCCCGACCAGTCACGTTGTACAGCTCCATATTATCCTAACTGAAACCCTGAGGCCTACTCCTGACCAGTCACGTTGTACAGGTCCATATTATCCTAACTGAAACCCTGAGGCCTACTCCTGACCGGTCACGTTGTACAGGTCTATATTATCCTAACTGAAACCCTGAGGCCTACTCCCGACCAGTCACGTTGTACAGGTCCATATTATCCTAACTGAAACCCTGAGGTCTACTCCTGACCGGTCACGTTGTACAGCTCCACATTATCCTAACGGAAACCCTGAGGCCTACATAGGCTACAGTAAGAAATGCATTTTCGTTTTTTCTTGGAATAGAAACGCCATAATATTAATCAATTAAACTGAGCTACGTTTCAGTATAAACAAGGAATACAACAATAATTTACAAACCAATTACAATCAATCGCATATAGTCTGTTCTAACAAAAAGAGGTTTTAAAGTCTCTAGTGCAGCCAATATTAAAAACAGTCAAATGCATTCGTGAATTCAATCGCTTTAGCCGACATGTTGAGGTTTATTCATTGTTTAAGTGTTCAAGGATCCCTTTGTTATTTAGTTTTATAACTAAAATGCTTGACTGTATTTAACGACATGGATGACTTGTATGTTGTGTGATGACATGCACAAATGAGTGAATCATATCCTGTATATTGAAATACAGTAGGTCTTTATGACAATAAGTAAGTTACACTAAGACAGCTACAGTAAACAGGACTGTTAGGCCGTCAGCTCCATGTCCTTTCAATAACTCAGCTTCTCACAGACGCCCTCTGGTGGTCGAAAACTAGCTTCAACGGCAACAATGGCTGTCAGTAAAATACTATGACTTCATGCACTTCAACATTCCACACCATTCCTCAGCACACCACCAAGCTCTGCTGCAGTATGATGCAACTTTTACAGGAAGAGTCCCTGCACCTCTTCTCAAAGTACTCCCATACAGGACTTCGCTGCTGTCGCTTGACTTTTTCCTGCCATTTTTCCAACTTTTCCAATGACGTAGTGGTGGATCGGACTCCAAAAGAATTGATCCTCGATTCCTGGTGATGACTCTTAAGATTCAGTATTTTTGGAACGGAGGAGACTGATTAGTTGCGTACTTTCGAGAACACAAACACTTTGCATTTTTCAAAAGCGAGCTAGCGAGGGACAGAGAGAGAGGGGAGGGGCACAGTGTAGTCGGGTCAGCCAACAGACAGACAGAACCGTGCACTAGGTCCATCTATCAGTATAGGCAGGTCAGCCACCAGTCAGAACCGTACACTAGGTCTATCTATCAGTATAGGCAGGTCAGCCACCAGACAGACAGAACCGTACACTAGGTCTATCTATCAGTATAGGCAGGTCAGCCACCAGACAGAGAGAACCGTGCACTAGGTCTATCTATCAGTATAGGCAGGTCAGCCACCAGTCAGAACCGTACACTAGGTCTATCTATCAGTATAGGCAGGTCAGCACCCAGACAGAACCGTGCACTAGGTCTATCTATCAGTATAGGCAGGTCAGCCACCAGACAGAACCGTGCACTAGGTCTATCTATCAGTATAGGCAGGTCAGCCACCAGTCAGAACCGTACACTAGGTCTATCTATCAGTATAGGCAGGTCAGCACCCAGACAGAACCGTGCACTAGGTCTATCTATCAGTATAGGCAGGTCAGCCACCAGTCAGAACCGTGCACTAGGTCTATCTATCAGTATAGGCAGGTCAGCCACCAGACAGAACCGTGCACTAGGTCTATCTATCAGTATAGGCAGGTCAGCCACCAGACAGAACCGTGCACTAGGTCTATCTATCAGTATAGGCAGGTCAGCACCCAGACAGACAGAACCGTACACTAGGTCTATCTATCAGTATAGGCAGGTCAGCACCCAGACAGACAGAACCGTGCACTAGGTCTATCTATCAGTATAGGCAGGTCAGCCACCAGACAGAACCGTGCACTAGGTCTATCTATCAGTATAGGCAGGTCAGCCACCAGACAGAACCGTGCACTAGGTCTATCTATCAGTATAGGCAGGTCAGCACCCAGACAGAACCGTACACTAGGTCTATCTATCAGTATAGGCAGGTCAGCACCCAGACAGACAGAACCGTGCACTAGGTCTATCTATCAGTATAGGCAGGTCAGCCACCAGACAGAACCGTGCACTAGGTCTATCTATCAGTATAGGCAGGTCAGCCACCAGACAGAACCGTGCACTAGGTCTATCTATCAGTATAGGCAGGTCAGCCACCAGACAGAACCGTGCACTAGGTCTATCTATCAGTATAGGCAGGTCAGCCACCAGACAGAACCGTGCACTAGGTCTATCTATCAGTATAGGCAGGTCAGCCACCAGACAGAACCGTGCACTAGGTCTATCTATCAGTATAGGCAGGTCAGCCACCAGACAGAACCGTGCACTAGGTCTATCTATCAGTATAGGCAGGTCAGCCACCAGACAGAACCGTGCACTAGGTCTATCTATCAGTATAGGCAGGTCAGTCACCAGTCAGAACCGTGCACTAGGTCTATCTATCAGTATAGGCAGGTCAGCCACCAGACAGAACCGTACACTAGGTCTATCTATCAGTATAGGCAGGTCAGCCACCAGACAGAACCGTACACTAGGTCTATCTATCAGTATAGACAGGTCAGCCACCAGACAGACAGAACCGTGCACTAGGTCTATCTATCAGTATAGGCAGGTCAGTCACCAGACAGAACCGTGCACTAGGCTTATCTATCAGCAATCAATAGCTGTTTTTCAATTTCTTGGCTTACAATGTCAAGCAACTTCAGTAAAGCAGGGTCAATCATTAATGAATAAGCTATGATATTCTACACGCAACAGACCGAATACTGAACAACACACTGGCATCATTAGCGAAGAGAAAGAGCAGGCAGGCCAGCGTGAGGGAGGAGAGAGCAGGCAGGACAGCGTGAGGGAGGAGAGAGCAGGCAGGCCAGCGTGAGGGAGAGAGAGCAGGCAGGTCAGCATGAGGGAGGAGAGAGCAGGCAGGACAGCGTGAGGGAGGAGAGAGCAGGCAGGCCAGCGTGAGGGAGAGAGAGCAGGCAGGTCAGCATGAGGGAGGAGAGAGCAGGCAGGCCAGCGTGAGGGAGGAGAGAGCAGGCAGGCCAGCGTGAGGGAGGAGAGAGCAGGCAGGTCAGCATGAGGGAGGAGAGAGCAGGCAGGTCAGCGTGAGGGAGGAGAGAGCAGGCAGGCCAGCGTGAGGGAAGAGAAAGGAGGGAGGTCAGTGTGAGGGAGAGAGAGGAGGGTGCAGGCAGGCCAGCGTGAGGGAGAGAGAGCAGGCAGGTCAGTGTGAGAGAGGAGGGATCAGGCAGGCCAGCGTGAGGGAGAGAGAGCAGGCCGGTCAGCGTGAGGGAGAGAGAGCAGGCAGGTCAGCGTGAGGGAGAGAGAGCAGGCAGGTCAGTGTGAGGGAGAGAGAGGAGAGGGCAGGCAGAACAAATCGTATGCATATGTCTTGGTAATCTGTATCTTGCAATGTCTTGTCTAGCATGCCTCTTAAATTCACCAGGCATTTATAGCCTATCGTCTAGTTAGGCTATAACATGGAAAATAATATGTTTTGTGATTACCGCACTTTAATGGCTTCTGGGTATCTAGTCATGAGGTTGTAAAGGTTGGGAATCTATCTGGGCTAAAGACTTCATAACAGTTGATTGGCGGCTAGTAGTATTACAGAGAAACAACTATCATTTATTATTTTATTCCATTTTTTTAAGAAAAATAAAATCTTTACAACAGGATAAATCTGAGAGGGTATGTGCCCCTGTTCCCCCTATGGGTGTGACACCTCTGACAGAAACCTTAGTGACAAACAAGAGAGAGAGAGATACAGAGAGAGATACAGAGGAAAGAGAGATACAGAGAAAGAGAGAGAGAGACAGAGAGAGAGAGAGACGTTGGCAATGTTAACATATGTTTCCCATGCCAATAAAGCCCTGTGAATTGACATTGTTTTTTTTATTGAATTGAGAGAGACAGAGATACAGAGAGAGAGATACAGAGAGCGAGAGAGAGAGAGAGAGAGAGAGAGAGAGAGATACAGAGAAAGATACAGAGAGAGATACAGAGAGAGACACAAAGGAGAAGCCAGAAAAAAGACAGATTGTCCCTCCCAGGGAACCGTACTACTGCCAAAAAAAAACAGCCTCTTTTTCCTCTGTTGTGATTTGACACTGACTGCACCATGTGTATGTTTCCTGTGTCATCTCCAAACATTCCCATCTAGGCTACGTGTCCATCTACGAGCCTAGATGATGTCACCACTGACAGCTACCACGTGTTTTCTAGCCTTTCTGTGTGAGGTCATCGGGCAAAATGTTTAGCAGAGAAAAATACAACTGTCAGTAAAACCGTTAGTTGCCATTTTACAACAACAACAACAACAACAACAAAAAAGGCCCTAAACGATTGGCAGGAGAAGAGGCTTTCTCCCTCTTTTTCACGATCGACAGTTGAATCAGCTGGATTCTGATTGGCTATAATTAGTGGACTCGAAGTGCGTTGGTTGGCGAAGCAGGGAGGAAGGGAGCGAGCAACAGAGTGGAAAACAGATGGCTCACGGTATGGAATATAATAAATCAAGAAACGGTAAACGGACAAAACTGACAGCTGAGAACAATGTTTATATCTTATCTAAAATGTTCAGTTTGCCTCTCTCTCTCTCTCCCGTAAAAAAATCACTAACCTACATGTCTGCTGCTAAAGGCTTTCTTCAAACATTTTTTATTTTTATTTTATTTTACCTTTATTTAACTAGGCAAGTCAGTTAAGAACAAATTCTTATTTTCAATGACGGCCTAGGAACAGTGGGTTAACTGCCTGTTCAGGGGCAGAACGACAGATTTGTACCTTGTCAGCTCGGGGATTTGAACTTGCAACCTTTCGGTTACTAGTCCAACGCTCTAACCACTAGGCTACCCTGCCGCCCCAAACATGACTAGCCCTCCCCCTTATAATTGATATTAGTCGAAGGGGATCCCTTGAGAAATCTAATTTAGTGAGAGAGGGGGAAGCAGATAGCAGTGGTGTGTATTCATGGAAGCCAAGGGAAGCCAGGCTTCCCCAAACAAATTTGGGGGGAAAAAACAACAACAACAAAAAAACATTGTATCTTCTGTCTCGGTGTGTTTCATAAATGTCCTTCAGGCAAGAGGCAGAATGTATCTCACAGGAGAAAGCCTCAGAGAGAGAGAAACAGCAACCCTCTGTCTCTTAGTGTGTAGCCCATCTATCTGATGCTGTCTGGTCAAAAAGAGTATGATATTGTTGCTGCCAGTAGCATTGAATGCAAGGGAATGAAGCCAGCGAGCATTTGGCATCCCTTGATAAAGAAATTATACAATAATAGCCAATGGGCATTGAACTAAACTGAGAATGGTCCTGGCGCACCAATAAAAACTGTCAAAGGAAGTCTGTTTGGATTTGGCTTCACACCAATCACATCAGATCAAGCCAAAAGTCATTAACAGAAAAAAACTTGAATTGTTGCATCTGTTTGTATTGTCCTCCGGTGGCTAGCTAGCTAAAATTGGCCCTTTCCTAAATTAGCCATGGACAGAAATAGGGATTTGGACTTGTGGTTTTACTTAATTCTCCGTACTG